>NC_134905.1:1974682-1982182 GCF_041734735.1 Babylonia areolata | reverse complement strand
TGTTGTTTACTTGTCTATGTTGTGATAATGCACCTGACCAAATTTCTCCAGTTGGAGGTAATAAATTTATTCTTATCTTATCTTCTCTCTCTCTCTCTCTCTCTCTCTCTCTCTCTCTCTCCTCCCCTGTCAGTCTCTCTCTATGTCTGTCTCCACTGTCACTGTCACTATATATCTGTCTGTTCAGTTAGCCTCCCCTGCCTTCTTTACTCTTCCCCTTGTCCATTCTTCCTTCCGCTATCCACCACGCCCCTACCCTATTGTCCTCGTTGTTATTCATCTATCGCGATATTGTATTGTACATAAGTTCTATGTTTATGTTTGCACATGCTTGTGTAGTTTTGACGTTGGTGTTGTGAATTGACTCTCGCTTCTTTTTTTTTCTTCTTTTTTTCTTTTTTTTTTTTTTCTTTCCGATTATTATTTTTTCCCAGAGGGAAACAAGTACTTTGTGCTTACTCCTTTACCCTCGAAGAATTGAATTTCGTTCGTTCGTTCGTTCGTTCGTTCGTTCGTTCTCTCTCTCTCTCTCTCTCTCTCTCTCTCTCTCTCTCTCTCTCTCTCTCTCTGTGATATTTTATTCGTTAACAATGCATGTTATTTCTGTTTGCTTTTTATATTCTTTTTTTTCTTCTGTCTTTTCTATTAAATGTGGTTTCATGTTCAAGCAGTAGTCACCGTTTGCTTCTTTTCTTAATTCGATGTATGTGTATCGATATGTGCATAGTCCTTACACACACACACACACACACACACACACACACACACACACACACACACACACACACACACACAAACACACATATATATATATATATAGAGAGAGAGAGAGAGAGAGAGATGGATATATCGATAGATATATCGATAGATATAGATAGATAGACAGATAAATATCTGTGTGTGTGTGTGTGTGTGTGTGTGTGTGTGTGTGTGTGTGTGTGTGTGTGTGTGTGTGTGTGTGTCTGTCTGTCTGTCGCACTGTCTCTCTCTCTCTCACTGTCGCTCTCTCTCTCTCTCTGTCTCTTTCTCTGTCTCTGTCGCTCTCTGTCTCTGTGTTTGTCTGTCTGTCTGTCTGTCTGTCTGTCTGTCGCACTGTCTCTCTCTCTCTCTCTCTCTCTCTCTCTCTCTCTCTCTCTCTCTCTCACTGTCGCTCTCTCTCTGTGTTTCTCTGTCTGTCTGTCTGTCTGTCTGTCTGTGTGAATAACACATTTGTGGCGGTGACGATCAGTCATCCTTACACTCAGAGCTGAGGAATGTGTGTGTGTGTGTGTGTGTGTGTGTGTGTGTGTGTGTGTGTGTGTGTGCCGTGTGTGTGTGAGTGTGAGAGAGAGAGACACTGTGAGTGTCAGCTCTTCACGTCCCAATGGCAAGCAGAAGGCTACAAGAAGTTAAGTATCGGTGCAACATGGACACAACACCACACATTTCACCACACCCACCTCCCACCAACACCACCAACACATCAATCATCACGCGCAATGTATTGACGTTCACCTTTGACCTATTCATCAACACGGCGCGAGCGACGCGCAGGCCAGCCAATCACAGCGCGCCGTTCCTCTGACGTCACGCATCCGCGTGCGGAAAGGTACAGCGCTCGAGAGAAGCAGACGTCAGTTCTGGTGAGTGGCTCGAACGGCGAACAGGGTGTCTCTTGTCCCGGTTTAAGTGATTGTTTCTTGTCAGTATTTCCGCTGGAGTTTAGTGACTGGCTTCTGTTTGTGACTTGGTTTTGTGTTGTCAGTGAAACAGGAACGTTTTCGTTTTCTTTTCTTCCATTACAAGTAAGTTACGTTTGTTTAACGTCTCATTTTTATGCGGTGTCTTTTCAATCTACACGATAACGGTTTTGCATTTATTATGATGATGCCAAGTATAGTTTCACTGGCTGCTGCGCCTTGTTCTGTGTTTTTGCTTTTCAAATAAATAATTGTCAGTGCTAAGCCTCTGTTAGTGTGCAAACAAAAATGATGGAAGGGTTTATTATGAAGGAGTGTAGTCGTTCTTTGTGAAACTGACATTTAAGATCAGTTTGAGCGGTTATCGTTGATGTTGTTGCACGGTCATGAAGTGGGGGTGTTTCCTCATTGACAACAGACGTAACAGCAAATAACTGTTTTGAAACTGAAAAAAAAAAATCATCATTATTCAATCCACACGCAAATTTGCTTTTATATTTGTGTGCGAAGTCAGTGCTTTCAAGAACAGGCTCGATGCACACTGGAAGGAGCTCCCTGCAAAATTTGACCCAGATTGTTATCATTAGTTACAACTGTCGACATCTTGCACCACGTATGCAATTCAGTTGTACAAGTGAGAAGACCTGTGAACAAGCTCCAAAGAGATTCAACACGGAAACAAACCAGTAAACCAATAACCAGTTTTTAAAAGTGGCAGTATCCACAATTTTTCCCCTCCACTTTCACTTTCACTGCGTTGACGGCCACAGTCATCAATTTGATTTTTACGCCGTTTTTGTTTTTGTTGGGTTGCGATGAAAGAAAAACAAGCTACAGAAAGCGACAGACCTATTAGTGAGGATGAAAACCTAGTCCTACTCTAAGTGGGTTCTCCGGCAGGCTACTATCACTTCACTTTTCGCCCTTCCGAGCTAGCCGGTCCCTTGCTGATCTGAGACAGCAGGGCCCCAAAAATAAATTAAAAAACCCAAAAGTATTGGGGTAAGAGAGGGGGTGGGGAGGAAGGGGGGGGGGGTAGGGGACCTATTATCTAATTAACTACTGATTGGGGGGCACCCTAGACTTAAAGGTGTCCAAGGTGTCTGCTCCAGACGGAATGGGTAGTGTTGTCAACAAGGTGTGGACATTCCCTCCGTCAGTCACACAGAGGAGTGGAAGGGAAGAAATGTGGACATTGCCTTAAAAGTTATCAGGTATGCAAAGGCAGTAGCATGTTTCTGCGCCAAACAAATAATTGGTGTGAACCGAGAGAGAATGGAAATGAACTAGCTTGCCGCAGAGCGTGAACTAATGAAGTCAGGTCTAGACGGGAATTACAGACAAGTTGTATGATGGTTGGGGTATATATATATTTTTTTCTTTCTTTTTTTTCATTTCAATAAGAAAATAAAAATTCCATGCTTAGCAAAAGAAGTTCCTGTTTGAACAAAAAATGATAATAATGACTCCTCTTGTTGTTGTGTCAGAATATCAGATCAAAGTGGCAAGTTTAGAGAATACAAAAAATATAAATATAACAGTAAATGCAGTTTGCATATAATTAGGCTTCTTTTTTTTTTTTTTTTTTGTGCCCATCCCACAGGTGCAATATTGTTTTAAACAAGATGACTGGAAAGAACTTAATTTTTCCTTTTTTTTATGCCAAATTTGGTGTCAACTGACAAAGTATTTGCAGAGAAAATGTCAATGTTAAAGTTTACCACGGACACACAGACACACGGACACACACACACACACACACACACACACACAGACAACCGAACACCGGGTTAAAACATAGACTCACTTTGCTTACACAAGTGAGTCAATTATCATGAATGAGCATATAAACTCGCATACACACGCATACATTAACGCGACATGTTCAAACAGGCGACACGCCATCACTCACAAACAGGCGACACACTGTTCATACTTTATTGATCACAACTCACACTTCACACAGTCTGCTCGATTCGATGCAAAGCCTTCCAGTCTTTTGACTCACTTGTGTAAACAAAGTGAGTCTATGTTTTAACCCAGTGTTCGGTTGTCTGTGTGTGTGTGTGTGTGTGTGTCCGTGGTAAACTTTAACATTGACATTTTCTCTGCAAATACTTTGTCAGTTGACACCAAATTTGGCATAAAAATAGGAAAAATTCAGTTCTTTCCAGTCATCTTGTTTAAAACAATATTGCACCTATGGGATGGACACAAAAAAATGAAAAAAGAATCCTAATTATATGCAAACTGCATTTACTGTTATATTTATATTTTTTGTATTCTCTAAACTTGGCACTTTGATCTGATATTCTGACCCAACAACAAGAGCAGTCATTATTATCATTTTTTGTTCAAACAGGAACTTCTTTTGCTAAGCATGGAAGTTTTATTTATTTTGCAAACGTTTTGGTACAGATAGTAAAAAGGGAAATTACTCTGTAATTAATGCTAGGGGAAATAATTTGCTTTAAACTGATCTTTCTCATCTTAAACATTACATTTTGAAATTATGCTCAATACATAAAAAGCTTGGATTTTTTTTTGTTTTTAAAGCGTATCACAAGTGAGTCTTGAAGGCCTTGCCTCTCTTGTTTTATTTTGCCTTGAAGCGGGTGGTGAGAAATGGTCACACTGGACTTTTACAAACGTACGAAAAGCAGCCAAATTAACACCCGCATCCCCATTCCTTCTATTTGCAGAAGAGCTTATCATGCAGGTGCCAGCCAGCCCTGCAAATATAGTGACCAACAATATTTATGATATATGTGTAACCAGCCAACCAACCAACCCTTCAAAGGCATGGAGTGATTGTAATTTCATCTGCTGTAATTATTGTGTATTGTTATCATCATCATCGTCATTATTATCATTAATATCATGATTACTGTTACTATCATTAGTATATGTTTATTACTATTGTTGATATTATTTTATTATTGCTACTATTACTATTATTTATTAATATTATTATTTCATTCTATTATGTTAAAAACAACAACAACAACAACAAAAACAAACAAACAAACAAAAAACCGACTGCCCCAATACCATCTCAACAATAAAACAAGAGAACAAATAACGGACGTGGATAATAACATCAGAACCAACATACACGTATTCAAAAGCAGCGAACACCACGAATATCATAACAACAAACACACGCGTTTACCGTTCATATACCCATTACCCTCGTAATTTAATAAAGATTGTCATATCAGAATGCACTGTACCGTGCTTATGAATGACCCTTTTTGATAAAGATTATCATGATTATAAGAATGCACTCTATCGTGCGTATGAATTACCCTTGTTAATAAAGATTATCATATAAAAATGCACTGTACGTGGTTATGAATTATGTACCCTTGTTGACAAAGATTATCATATAAAAATACACTGTACCTTGCTTATCAATTACCAGATTATCATATAAAAATACACTGTACCTTGCTTATCAATTACCCTTGTTCATAAAGATTATCATATAAAAATGCACTGTACCTTTCTTATGGATTACCCTTGTTCACAAAGATTATCTTATAAAAATAAACTGTACCTTTCTTATGATTTACCCTTGTTGACAAAAATTATCATATAAAAATACACTGTACCTTGCTTATCAATTACCCTTGTTCATGAAGATTATCATGTAAAAATAAACTGTACCTTGCTTATCAATTACCCTTGTTGACAAAGATTATCATATAAAAATACACTGTACCTTGCTTATCAATTACCCTTGTTCATAAAGATTATCATATAAAAACACACTGTACCTTTCTTATGATTTACCCTTGTTGACAAAAATTATCATATAAAAATACACTGTACCTTGCTTATCAATTACCCTTGTTCATAAAGATTATCATGTAAAAATAAACTGTACCGTGCTTATGGATTACCCTTGTTCATAAAGATTATCATATAAAAATACACTGTACCTTGCTTATCAATTACCCTTGTTCATAAAGATTATCATATAAAAATACACTGTACCTTGCTTATCAATTACCCTTGTTCATAAAGATTATCATGTAAACATAAACTGTACCGTGCTTATCAATTACCCTTGTTCATAAAGATTATCATATAAAAATGCACTGTACCTTTCTTATGGATTACCCTTGTTCACAAAGATTATCTTATAAAAATAAACTGTACCGTGCTTATGGATTACCCTTGTTCATAAAGATTATCATATAAAAAATGCACTATTCCTTGCTTATGGATTACCCTTGTTCATAAAGATTATCATATAAAAATGCACTGTACCATGCTTACCTATCACCCTTATTACGAAAGATTTTGTTTTTGTCATTTGTTTTCGTATGACAGTTACGTCAGAACCAACAAATAGGAAGCAGCGACTCCATTTTTATCACATAAAAAAACACACGCAAAAATATACAAAACAAACAAACAAAACACAACACACAGACATAGACACAGACACAGACAGACAGACCGACACACACACACACACACACACACACACACACACACACACACACACGAAACAAAAAACAAAAACAACCCAGTTTGACCGAACCAATGCCAACGATAAAATAGAAACGGAAAGTGGTAAAGACAGGAAGTTGGTTTCCAAAATTAATACGACAGGCAAGATTGCATTAGCTCTTAATCCTGTGGCCCTGGGGGCTAGCTGGCCTTTGGGAACCATCCCAATGCTGACTGTCCTAAAACCCTCTTGGCCGAGAGAGTGGGGGTTGTAACTTGGGCTAGACACTCTCCACTACGATCAAATTCCAGTCTAGATAATAATAATGATAACATGCAGGCTTATATAGCGCAGTACCCCTATCTCAAATGGGACTCACCACGCACTTTATAATAAGATATACAGATTTACGACTAAGTGACATGAAAAAAAAATATACATATAAATAAAATAGAATAAAAATGAAATAGAATCAAATGAATAAACAGGCGAAGTCTCACATCACATTTACTAAGAACTGATACCTATTTCAGACTATCTCACTTCACGCTGGCTAAGATCTAAATACTTCAAACTAAGTCACGCACACGCACACACACACACACACACACACACACACACACACATATATATATATATATACACACACACACACACACACACACACACACACATATATATATATATATATATATATATATATATATATATATATACACACACACAGACACATACATACATATGTATACATACACATACACACACATGTACACACACACAGACACACACACACACACACACACACACACACATACACACACACAATTATATCCTCTGTGTGTGTGTGTGTGTGTACACATCTCTCTCTGTCTCTGTCTCTCTCTGTCTCTCTCTACACACACACGCATCCACACACACACACACACACACACACACACACACACTGCAAAATATTGTGACAGCCGAACACGTCTGACTGTCCTTCACAGCACACGGCATGGGAGAAGTGCAGATGGTATCTGACAGGTATTTTATGACACACGGCGTGTGTCAGGATCAGCACCAAACAACATAGGCTTCGTCATGACCTAATAATATTATTCGCTCTGCATGCGTGTGTGCGCGCGCGCACGTGTGTGTGTGTGTGTGTGTGTGTGTGTGTGTGTGTGTGTGTGTGTGCAAGTGTATGAGTGTCAGTCTGTCTCAATGTCTGTGACATTGTCCACATGTCAGTCTGTCTCAGTGTCTGTGACATTGTCCACATGTCAGTCTGTCTCAATGTCTGTGACATTGTCCACAGGTCAGTCTGTCTCAATGTCTGTGATATTGTCCACATGTCAGTCTGTCACAATGTCTGTG
>NC_134905.1:1957182-1964682 GCF_041734735.1 Babylonia areolata | reverse complement strand
TCGGCTGGTCAGTTGTGTGTGCTGAGAGAGAGAGGGAGGGAGAGAGAGGGGGGGTGGTTGGGGGTAGGAGGGGGGGGGAGAGGGAAGGGAGCAGAGAGAGAGAGAGAGGTGTGTCGCTTGTCGTTGTCGGAATTGCTTTGGACGACAGAAGGTTGGTTTTTGATGATTTGTTCTTTGGTCTTTTGGTCTTGTTGTTGGTTTAAACAAAACTTTATTCAGTAAATATGTCGCACATGTACCAACACTGAGCTTATATCACAGACTGACATAAGTTTACATTTGGGCCAACAGCAACGTGAGAGCTGTATTATCAATGGTTTCTCCAGTCAATGGGAAATCATTTACAGCTTAGTCTTTTGTGAAAGACTATGACTCTCAAACTAGGAGGCAAAATTGCACTGGCTCTTAGTGCTGCAGCCTTGTGGGCTAGTTGGCCCTTGGGAACCATCCCAACGCCGACTGTCCTAAAACTCTCTTGGCCGAGAGAGTGGGGATGTAACTTAGACAAGACATTCTCCACAATAATCAAATTCTAGCCCAAATAGTCGGAACAGCAGTTGCCTTCTCTGCTGTTCTGATTGTCTTATTCGGACACGACTGACTATCGTGTATATACAGATAGACAGCGGAGCAACAACAAGATAACAGCTTATATCGTGCTCAGGAATCTGATTAAATACATCTGTTTCGTTTGACGGCTGGTAGACGCTACACAATTGCAATTATGTTGAAATACACATTTTCCAACTGCATATTGCAGACATACATTGTTTCTTTCTTTTCTTTTTTTTTTTTTTTTTTTTTAGCAGCCGTGGAGATTAATATATTTAAAGAATTTACAATGAATATAAACATTCATTTTTGACTCACTTGTGTGAACAAAGTGAGTCTATGTTTTAACCCGGTGTTCGGTTGTGTGTGTGTGTCCGTGTGTGTGTGTGTCCGTGTCCGTGGTAAACTTTAACATTGACATTTTCTCTGCAAATACTTTGTCAGTTGACACCAAATTTGGCGTAAAAATAGGAAAAATTCAGTTCTTTCCAGTCATCTTGTTTAAAACAATATTGCCCCTCTGGGATGGACACCAAAAAATAAAAAAGAAGCCTAATTATATGCAAACTGCATTTACTGTTATATTTATATTTTTTGTATTCTCTAAACTTGGCACTTTGACCTCTTATTCTGACACAACAACAAGAGGAGTCATTATTATCATTTTCTGTTCAAACAGGAACTTCTTTTGCTAAGCATGGAATTTTTATTTATTTTGCAAACGTTTTTGGTGCAGATAGTAAAAAAGGGAAATTACTCTGTAATTAATGCTAGGGGACTTAATTTATCACAAGTGAGTCTTGAAGGCCTTGCCTCTCTTGTTAAAATTTGGTCTTGTTGGCTTGTAGCTGTGCCATGTAGGGAGGGAGGGAGAGAGAGAAAGAGAGACAGAATGGTTAACATTCAAGGAGTCGCTTCTCGTTGTAGGAGTTTGGTTTGGACGACAGACAGTTGGTTGAGAGAGATAGACAGACAGACAGACAGACAGAGATGTGGAGAGAATGAGAGTTGGAGGCAACATTTTCTCCACTCTCACCCCTTCAAGGAGGGGGAATTTTCAATCAACCCACCACCCCCAGACACACACACGCGCGCACACAACTCAACGAGCACTTTTCCCGAACCTACGCGATGAATCAATGAACACTTCACACCTCGTTAACCACGGACCACACCTTTTAACTTTCGATGGACCAGGAGATAGCCACAGCACACAGACTCCGTGCCACGTACCTATCTCGTGCAAAGCGATGACAGGTGGGTGGGAATGTTGACAGAGGGATGAGGTAAACATGCCAGTATGTCTCCCCGAGGGTGTGTGTGTGGGAGGGGGGAAGGAGGAGGGGGGTGGGTTGATTGGCTGCCTGGATTGATCCCCCCAGTCTGCCTTCCCGTGGGCCGTTAGGGAGGGGGGGGGGGCGGCGGAGGGGGAGTGGTTGGGGAGTGAGCCTCCATTCTCCCCCGTAGGCTTTTAGGGGTAGGAGGGTGATTGGCTGCCGAGGATTGATTCCCCCAGTCTGCCTTCCCCGTGGGCTGGGCTGTTTGGAGGGGTTGACTGGGGAGCCTAGCTGGGCATTGAGCATCCAGTGTTTCCCTCCAGGGCTGTTTGGAGGGGTTGACTGGGGAGCCTAGCTGGGCATTGAGCATCCAGTGTTTCCCTCCAGGGCTGTTTGGAGGGGTTGACTGGGGAGCCTAGCTGGGCATTGAGCATCAAGTGTTTCCCTCCAGGGCTGTTTGGAGGGGTTGACTGGGGAGCCTAGCTGGGCATTGAGCATCCAGTGTTTCCCTCCAGGGCTGTTTGGAGGGGTTGACTGGGGAGCCTAGCTGGGCATTGAGCATCCAGTGTTTCCCTCCAGGGCTGTTTGGGAGAGCGATCCTCCAGTCTGTCTTCCCGTGAGCCGTTGAGGGGCGGGAGGGGTGGCGGGGGGATGGGGGGAGGGTTGTGGAGTGATCCTCCATTCCGTTTTCTGTGAGCCGTTAGGGGGGGGGGCGGAGGGGGGTGGAGTGATCCTCCATTCCGTCCCCCCCCCCCCCCTGAGCCGTGGGGGGAGGAGGGGGGGTTAGGGGTGGGGAGTGATCCTCCATTCCGTTTTCCCCGTGAGCCGTTGGGGGGGGGGGGGGGGGGTAGGGGTGGGGGGTGATCCCCCATTCCGTTTTTCCGTGAGCCGTTGGGGGGGGGAGGGGGGGGGAGTGATCCCTATTCCGTTTTCTGTTAGCCGTTAGGGTGTGTGTGTGTGAGGGGGGGGGGAGTTGGGGAGTGATCCTCCAGTTTGTCTTCTCGAGGTTGTTTGGGGGAGTGGTTGTGTGGAGTGATCCTCTATTCTGTCTCCCCTGGGATGTTAGGGGGTGATGGGGTGGGGTGGGGGGGAGTGATTGGGGAGCCCGATAATTGATCCTGAAGTCTTCTCTTCCTGTGTGCCTTTAAGGGGAGTGGTTGGGGACTGATCCTCAAGTCTGTCTTCCCGTGGGATGTTTGGGGGAGTGACTGGCTGTCTGGTCGCAACAGCCGAGTGGTTAAAGCGTTGGACCTTCAATCTGAGGGTCCCGGGTTCGAATCTCGGTAACGGCGCCTAAAACTAAAACTAGTTGGTTCCACGAACAAGAAGGCGATAAAATTGTGTGATCATTGTGTGGTACCAATCTTGGGGTTGCTTAAGAGTTCTGTTGTGACAGCTGTTTCAGTTTCCGGGGGGGGGGGGGGGGGGGGGGTCATAATTATGGCTGTTTTCCGCGCGAACGCTGGTGTGTGTAGAGTCTGAACCCGAGTGTTGGAGATGTTGTCAGAGGGTCGTTTACCTGAAATTAGGTGTTTGCTTAGGACTCATGATTGCTGCCAGTGTGTGTGTGTGTGTGTGTGTCCGTGTGTGTGTGTGATTTTCTAGCCTCAGCTGGGACAACAATATAGACATTGATCAAAATCACCGCGTTACACTGAATGAACTCAGGAGTTTGCTCGTGACTCATGCCTGTAAACACGTTAATTTGTCCTTGGTTATATATATATATATATATATATAGAGAGAGAGAGAGAGAGAGAGAGAGAGATTATCAATTGGGACCATCTGACCAGTGTGAGTCTACCCCGAATACCCCAAACCATGCTGCTAATAGCCAAGCTGACCACAGTGGTGCCATTTCTTCTTCTTCTTCTTCCTTCTTCTTCCTTCTTCCTTCTTCTTCTTCCTTCTTCTTCCATCTTCCTCCTCCCATCTTCCTTCTTCTTCTCCTTCCTTCTTCTTCCTCCTCCTTCCTCTTTTTCTTCCTTCTTCTTCTTCTTCTTCCTTCTTCCTTCCTTCTTCTTCCTTCTTCTCCTTCTTCTTCTTCCTCCTTCTTCTTCCTTCTTCTTCCTTCTTCTTCTTCTTCCTTCTTCTTCTTCTTCCTTCTTCTTCTTCCTTCTTCTTCTTCTTCTTCCTTCTCCTTCCTCTTCTTCCTCCTCCTTCTCCTTCTTCTTCCTTCTTCTTCCTTCTCCTTCTCCTTCTTCTTCCTTCTTCCTTCTTCTTCTTCTTCCTTCTCCTTCTTCTTCTTCTTCTTCCTTCTTCTTCTTCTTCTTCTTCCTTCTCCTTCTTCTTCCTTCTCCTTCTTCTTCTTCCTTCTCCTTCTTCTTCTTCTTCCTTCTTCTTCTTCTTCTTCTTCCTTCTCCTTCTTCTTCCTTCTCCTTCTTCTTCTTCTTCTTCCTTCTCCTTCTTCTTCCTTCTTCCTTCTCCTCCTCCTTCTTCTTCTTCCTTCTTCTTCTTCCTTCTCCTCCTTCTTCCTTCTTCTTCTTCTTCCTTCTTCTCCTTCTTCTTCTTCTTCCTTCTCCTTCTTCTTCTTCTTCTTCCTTCTTCTTCTTCCTTCTTCTTCTTCTTCCTTCTTCTTCTTCCTTCTTCTTCTTCTTCTTCAGGACCGCTTTCCGAAAGTGAACTTTTGACGATTTTTTTTTTTTTTTTTTTTTTTTGTAAGGCGTTTTTTTTATTTTGTCATGTTTGAGTCTGTACTTGAAAAAAACAACAACTTAGAAACACGCGCTGCTCTCAGTTTTGTTGTTTTTGAAGAAAGGTGTCAATTTCCACGTAAAATGGATGCAGTCTGTTTCTTTTCTGTCTATGGCGTGGCTTCATAGTTGCCCCCCCCCCCCCCCCCCCCCCGCCTTCCCCCGCCCTTTTATTTATTTATCTATTCATCATTATTATTATTATCATTGATATTATTACTGTTATCATTATTATTATTATTATTATTGTTGTTGTTGTTATTATTATTATTATTCATTCATTTATTTATCTATTTGATGTTGTTGTTGTTTGTTGTTTTAGTTCACGTAGTTTTCTTGTGTTTCAAAATAACCACGGATGAAACGAGAATGAAAACCAGAAAACTGCAGGTGGCTTCATGTGGTGGGAAGACAGACACTCAGGAGAATGCAGGAACAAAGAGAGTGTGTGTGTGTGTGAGGGGGCGGGGGTGGGTTGGCAGGAGGGGCAGGTTGGGGGTGGGGCGGGGGGGGGAGGGGGCACAGCACCGAGGGGCGACTAAAACGCATGGGGAACTCGCCTCATCCATCATCGACAACCTCCCCTCCCCTCCCCTCTTTTTTGCACGGTCAGTTTTTTTGTTTTTTGTTTTGTTTTGTTTTTTTCATATCCAGCCCAACTTTTTCAACACCGCCACCGCACTGTCGTTGCCATGGTGAGTTAATTCAGGGCCACGCGGGCAGCGCGCGCAGTGCACGTGCGTTCATTAGAAAAAGCGAGAAAGAGGGGGGAGGGGGGGTTGGGAGAGAGAGAGACCCGGAACTGCGGTAATGGGTTTGGCCCGAATGGCACGTGGCGCGTGCGGAGAGTATGTGTGTGTGTAAGGGGGTGGGGGGACAGGGGGGGGGCGTGGGCATCTGGTGTCTGGTGGGTGTGATGGTAACCTTTCTGCCTTACATCGTCCGCGTCATTATTTGGGTCCTTTGGGAAATTAACGTTTGGGGGAAGGAGGTTGGGGGGGGGGGGGGTGAGGGGGTTGTGGGAAATGGAGGGAGGACAGACATATATGGGAGTGGGTGGGGGTGGAGTGGTTGAGGGAATGTGGATGGGGTGGGGGTGAGGGGTTGAGTGAATATGTGTGTGTGTGTGTGTGTGCGCGCGCGCGCGTGTGTGAATGGACGTTAATGATTGTCTGTATGCGTGTTTGTGTGTGCGTGCGAGTACGCGTATGCATGTGTCTGCGCGCGCGCACTCGCGCGTGTATGAGTGCATGTGTGTGTGTGAGAGAGAGACAGACAGACACAGAGAGACACAGAGAGAGAGGGGGTGGGGGGTAGAATGATTTATTCCCATGCCTGTAACAAAGAAGCATCAGTTATGCAGAAGAATAATGTGTTGTCATTACGGAAGCCCATAGGAAGGAGAAAAAAAAAAGCTTTCCATCAATTCCTGACAGTTTTCTCTTTTCTGGATGCCAGAAGCAAGCTGACTGGAAACCATGTTGATGAATCTTTAGTTATGTTCTCTTATAACTGAAAATTGGACAACATAAAAAGATAAAATGTGTCTCATCTTTGTTTCCTCATTCTGAACACACGTTAGACAAGATCAAACCGAATTTGTGATTTCTAAAACTGTGGTAACGTGTATTGTACTTTCTGAAATGAAATTAAGATACCTGTCTAAATTAATTTTCAAGGGGTTTTAACAGGAAGTTGATAAACAATGAAGCCAGGAGATCAAAGCGTCTGGGATTGTTCCAGTGTACCTTTTATTTACCTGTGTGCTACTGAGCTGAATTGGTAGCGTAAGCAGCATTGGCTTGAAGTTATGTACCTTGTGTGCGGAGCGAGTTACCACTAACCCCATTTCTGTTAGGAGGATGGTGTGTGTGTGTGTGTGTGTGTGTTAAAGAGTGTGTGTGTGTGAGAGAGAGAGAGACGCAGACGCAGATGATTTATTCATTAAGGCCATAGCCCCATATGAATGAGGGGCGATAACAAGATATGCATACATTACCGTAACTGGCAATAAGCGTTCAACTGCTTAGAAAATTAAACTATAGAAATTAGGACAATACCATTTCTCTTAACTTAAAAGCTTTATATAAGTACAATGCGAGATTTCTTATAACACCGTCGTTAGATGATGCCATCAATAGACAAAATTTAAACAAACAAGGATGTTCATAATATTTCTTATTGTGTCTCAAGACTGACCAAATTGTCTTTGTTGTTTCTCAAGACTGACCAAGTTGTCTTGTTGTGTTTCAAGACTGACCATATTGTCTTTGTTGTCCCTCAAGACTGACCAAGTTGTCTTGTTGTTTCTCAAGACTGACCAAATTGTCTTTGTTGTTTCTCAAGACTGACCAAATTGTCTTTGTTGTTTCTCAAGACTGACCATATTGTCTTTGTTGTCCCTCAAGACTGACCAAGTTGTCTTGTTGTTTCTCAAGACTGACCAAATTGTCTTTGTTGTTTCTCAAGACTGACCAAGCTGTCTTGTTGTTTCTCAAGACCGACTTGTTGTGAGTTGTCTGGTTGTGTTTCAAGACTGACCAAGTTGTCGGGTGGACAGACCAGTTGACCATGAGCTGCTTCGGGTGCCTGGGCCGCGCAGCGAGGCGGAAGGAGGAGAAGCCATTGATCGTGGATGTGGAGCAGGTGATCGCTGACGAGGCGTGGACCATGTTCCGGGTCAGCCACGGCCGGTGAGTCTCCGTTTCGGGGGTGTGCATGCTGGGTATATTCTGGTTTCCGTAACCTACCGAACGCTGACATGGATTACAGGATCTTTAACGTGCGTATTTGATCTTCTGCGTGCGCATACACACGAAGGGGGTTTAGGCACTAGCAGGTCTGCACATATGTTGACCTGGGAGATCGGAAAAATCTCCACCCTTTAAAAAGTAACACACAAAAGAAATTCTATCGAAAACATCAACAACAACACGAGCATAAAATAGCAATTCAAGACGGAATGGGTAGTGTTGACA
>NC_134905.1:1942182-1952182 GCF_041734735.1 Babylonia areolata | reverse complement strand
ACAATATTGCACCTCTGGGATGCGCACAAAAAATTTAAAAAATGAAGCCTAATTATATGCAAATTGCATTTACAGTTATATTTATATTTTTTGTATTCTCTAAACTTGGCACTTTGATCTGATATTCTGACCCAACAACTAGAGCAGCCATTATTATCATTTTTTGTTCAAACAGGAACTTCTTTTGCTAAGCATGGAAGTTTTATTATTTTATTTTGTAAACGTTTTGGTGCAGATAGTAAAGAAGGGAAATTACTCTGTAATTAATGATAGGGGACTTAATTTGCTTTAAAATGATCTTTATCATCTTAAACATTACATTTTGAAATTATACTCAATACATAAAAAGCTTGGATTTTTTTTTAAGTGTATCACAAGTGAGTCTTGAAGGCCTTGCCTCTCTTGTTTTGTTGTTGTTGTTTCATTTTTTTACCTTTATCATGGAATGTCCTGTATATTGTGTGGGTTTTTTTTTTAGAACCTCTATTTTATTTTCTTGTGATGTGTGGGTTTGGTTTTGTTTATTTTATTCTATATTGTTTATTTTATTGCGTTTTTCATTGATTGGTGCATCTGTGTCACTTGTCAAAGAACCATAGCTGGTTTTGTGGGTTGTTGGTTTGTTGTGGGTTTTTTTCTCGCTTTTTTATTTATTTATTTTTTTTAGTGCCATCAGAGCAAGAGCACAATGATTAACTGTTTGTTTCATCGTGAATGAGGACTGACTTCGGTCACGTGAATAATCATGACGACGATGATTACGAGGAAGAGGTGGGCTTTTCAGATTTGATGACAGGTCACGTCAAGCCACGGCTGTCATCTTCTCTGAGCACGGGTACTCTGCCAGCCAGTAGAAGTTGTTGTTGATGATGGACATAGTGGTGGTGGTGATTTCTTTTTGGTGATGTGTATCGGGGATTTTGTGTGTGTGTGTGTGTGTGTGTGTGTGGCGGGGGGCGGGGGTGGTTGTTTTTTGTATTTGGTTCATTTCTGGAAAACACGAGGTTTCGATGGGATATATAGATGATATATATCCCTCTCTCCTCTCTCTCTCTCTGTCTCTCTCTGTCTCTCTCTCATTATGTATGTCCTTCTGCATGAATACCTTTTCCCTTTATTTATGTGTGTGCAATTTGTAAGAGATGTAGATTTGCAAGGACAGATTGGAAGAATAGGCTATACCTAAAATCTTAAACTTTGAATAAAAACGTTTTGAGTTCTGAGTTACACGGCCAGCATAGAGCTGACGATGACTCTGTCGTGGTTGATTAAGGCTGGGTATTTTCGTGTCTCCGTGGCCCAAAACACTGACCTGGTTTACAATATCTTTGACGCGTATATTTGATCTTTTGCATGCGTGTACACATGAAGGGGGTTCATGCACTAGCAGGTCTGCACATGCTGACCTGGGAGGTTGAAAATTTTTTTAACCCTTTACCCACCAGGTGCACCGAACCGGGAATGGAACTCGAGGAAGCTCGGGCGATAATCCAGGGCTCAAACCATTTGGCCACAGCACCCGTTAAGAGTTATTTTGGCGCAGCTTTTTAAAACGCGTTCTACCCCAGGTACGAGATAACTCGTACCATAATTACTTCCCCTGTTGACCAGGTGCGAGTATTCTCATACCAACACACTATTCAAATTTCGTTCATTCTTGCTTGGTACAGTTCGCGTTCTAAACTGAACCGTTTACTGATTCCGGGAGTATGAAAACGAAGCTTCGTTTGACCGATTAACTCTCTTCATACGAACGGCGAAAGACGACGTTAACAGCGTTTCACCCCAATTACCACCATCAAAATATTGCAAGCGGAAGGCTCTTATAATGAAGAGGTGAATGTTGACAAAGAATACCACAATTCTGACGACGGAAGCTAAAGGTTGGGTCATTGAGACACCCACTGGACATCCGAGGAGTCTGTGTAGAGGAGAAGAGAGGACTGGCCGTACTGAGTGAGTTAAAAGAACAATTCCTCATCGATTTTCACTGTTTTAGTGAACCACCCTGCTTTTTTTCTGCAGTGGTCTCATGTAGTGTTAGTCCTGGGGAGTTGTAGCAGACATGTAGTTGTGAGTTGGAATGAGTTGACAAAAATGTGCATGTCATAATTATTATTTTGATAACATTTGACTCCTATATCTGACATTATCCTGACCAAGCATGAATGTTTCACCTTAATTACATCTAATTGATTTTGTTATAGTTGTCACTTTTCATTAATGTAGCCTGGAATGTATATCTAACATTTCTTTGGTGTTTGTGAACGTGTAACTTTTTTTTTTAATGCAAAGAATTTTTTTTTTAAATGACATGTACATTGAATAATAAATTATGTCTTTGACAGAGCTTGATATCAAATGTGACGTTTGTTTGATAATGTATGATAGCATAATTATGTGACATTACTGTGATAAAACCTTGATTTTTAACATGACTTTGATAAATTTTTATGTACACAATACAGTCATTTCTGTCAACTTTTGCACGCACATCTGATATAACTTGGAGGCATGTGACTTACCTGTACTTGAACACAGTTTGATAATGTTTGATGTGCACACTGAATAAGATAATGAACAAAACGTAGGGACGAAATGTTAACATTAACCGGTTTTATAATGGTTGACAAGCACGTGTGACGTCAACGTGCCCACCGAATATGGTACTGAGCAATAGAGACAGAGACAATTGTTAACATTCACCAGTTGTATAAAGTTGATAGTGCATCTCTCTCTCTCTCTCTCTCTCTCTCTCTCTCTCTCTATATATATATATATATATATATATATATATATATATATACAACCAAGGACAAATTAACGTGTTTACAGGCGTGAGTCACGAGCAAACTCCTGAGTTCATTCAGTGTAACGCGGTGATTTTGATCAATGTCTATATTGTTGCTTTCAAAGTCCGAGAAACAATTGCGTCATGAAAACACTGTTTTGTTGCTAGGCTAGTTTTCATTTGAACTTATGTTATATCGAGTTTTCTATGTATGTTGTATTATGTGAAATGTTTTTGTTTTTGTTTTTCATTTTCTTTGTTTTTCATTGTTGTCTGTTCATATACCCCTTCATTAGGGGCCTTGGCCTATATGAATAAATCATCTTGAATCTCTCTCTCTCTCTCTCTCTCTCTCTCTCTCTCTATATATATATATATATATATATATATATATATATACATATCTATCTATCTATCTATGTATATATAACACCTGACCAAACCTGGCACTAGCATCTGTCTCCATTTTAAGAAAGTTTGGTGTACAGGTGCTTGGGTAACTAGTTTTACACAGCTTTATCTGGGTATCTGCACGTACAACTGCACACTGTTGATGCACTCTCTCTCTTCTCTTCTCTCTCTCTCTCTCTGTGACGCTCTCTCTCTCACACACACGCACACACACACACACACACATCAACCCACACGCGCACGCACACACACATACACACGCGCGCACACACACACGCACAAACACACACACACACACACACACACACACACACAGAGAGTACACCCCCAACCCCCCCTCCGGCCCCCTCCCCCCCTAAACACACGCACGCACGCACACACACACACACACACACACACACACACACACACGCACACGCACACGCACACAGAGTACACTCCCACCCCAATACCCCCCCCCCCCACCACACACACATTCACCCCCCTCCCCACCCCCACACACACACAAAACACACACACACACACACACACACACACAACACAACACACACACACACACAACACACACACACACACACACACACACACACACAGTGATAACACAAGCAGTTGATTTGCCGTGCAGGTTCGACAAGACGAGGAAGGCCAGTGTGACGGTCAGCTACCAGAAGGGATACTCCATCGGGGGAAAGGCCAACTTCAGTCTGGGGCTGCCCAAGGTGCTTAGTGACGCCACGCTGGGCATGGAGATGAACATGAGTGTCCAGGTAATCCTCCTGTCCCTCCTCCTCCTCCTCCTCCCTCCTCCTCCTGCCCAAGGTGCTTAGTGACGCCACGCTGGGCATGGAGATGAACATGAGTGTCCAGGTCCTCCTCCTCCTCCTCCTCCTCCTCCTTCTCCTCCTCCTGCTTCTTCTTCTTCTTCTTCGTTCGTGGGCTGCAACTCCCACGTTCACTCGTATGTACACGAGTGGGTTTTTACGTGTATGACCGTTTTTACTCCGCCACGTAGGCAGCCATACTCTGTTTTCGAGTGTGTGTGCATTCTGGGTATGTTCTTGTTTCCATAACCCACCGAACGCTGACATGGATTACAGGATCTTTAACGCGTGTATTTTGATCTTCTGCTTGCGTATGCACACGAAGGGGGTTCAGGCATAAGCAGGTTTGCACATATGTTGACCTGGGAGGTCGGAAGAATCTCCACCCTTTACCCACCAGGCGCAGTTACTGAGATTCGAACCCGGAATCCTCAGATTGAAAGTCCAGCGCTTTTAACCATTTGGCTATTGCGCCCGTCACCTCCTGTGATCTGATTTCCGGTGTTTCTGACTGTCCTGAAACCCTCTTGTCCGAGAGAGAGTTGGGATGTAACTTGGGCAAGACACTCACTCTCCACCATAATCAAATTCTGACCCAGATAGTTGGAACAGCAGCTTCCTCCTCTGCCAAACTTTAAACTTAAGACCCCCGGCGTTAAAACAACATGAGATTCAGGTTACGCAAGCCGACAACGATTCAGCAACTCTCTTAAAATTAAATGCAAAATAGTATATTTGAGCCAGCCAACAACTGGTTGACAACGGTTTGTCGGCAGGACCCGTGACATTGATGTGTCGGCATGACCTGTAGTTAAGGACAACACTGGTTGATAATGATGTGTCGGCATGATCCGTAGTAAAGGACAACACTGGTTGATAATGATGTGTCGGCATGACCTGTAGTTAAGGACAACACTGGTTGATAATGATGTGTCGGCATGACCTGTAGTTAAGGACAACACTGGTTGATAATGATTTGTCGGCATGATCCGTAGTTAAGGACAACACTGGTTGATAATGATTTGTCGGCATGACCTGTAGTTAAGGACAACACTGGTTGATAATGATTTGTCGGCATGATCCGTAGTTAAGGACAACACTGGTTGATAATGATGTGTCGGCATGACCTGTAGTTAAGGACAACACTGGTTGATAATGATTTGTCGGCATTGTCCGTAGTTAAGGACAACACTGGTTGATAATGATTTGTCGGCATGACCTGTAGTTAAGGACAACACTGGTTGATAATGATTTCTCGGCATTGTCCGTAGTTAAGGACAACACTGGTTGATAATGATTTCTCGGCATTGTCCGTAGTTAAGGACAACACTGGTTGATAATGATGTGTCGGCATGACCCGCAGTTAAGGACAACACTGGTTGATAATGATATATCGGTATGACCCGCAGTTAAGGACAACACTGGTTGATAATGATATATCGGTATGACCCGCAGTTAAGGACAGCTCCCGGTTTGGACAGCCACACACTATGTTGGGGGAATGTGGAGGAATAGGATGCCGGGAAATGAAGAAGAGGATGGACGAAGAGGAGAAGGAAGAGGAGGAGGAAGAGTATGAGAGAAATATTGGAAGACTGGGAAAGTAGAAGAACGTTGAGGAGGACGAACAGGAGAATCAACAGATGATGAAGGGGGGCGGAGGTGGGGGGGGGGGGGGGTATCGCTTTATTAGAAAATAGCTGGAATCGGAGAACGGGAGGAGTACGGGGGATGGGAGGTGGAGGGGGTTGGGGGGGGGGGGAGGGATTGGAGTGATTTGCATTATTGATTATCTCTTGCCGCTTCTTCTTTCCTTAAGGTTCGCGCGATTTTCTGTTCTTCCGAAAAAAATTGCTTCTGTTTTTTAGAAGTAATCTGTTTGGACGTGACTTGACTGTGGTAGAGTGTGTGTGTGTGTGGAAGAGAGAGAGAGAGAGAGGGGGGAGAAGTAATTTTGAAGTTCCGAAAAAAAGTAATAACGATTGGGAGAGAAGTTGCCAGCATAAGCGCGCGCGCGCGTGAGAGAGAGAGGGGGGGGAGAGAGACAAAGAGAGAGAGAGGAGGGAGAGAAATAGAGGGAGAGACAGAGAGAGAGAGACGGGGGGACAGGGAGAGAGACAGAGACTGAGGCGCAAACACACACACACACACACACACACACACACACACACACACACACACAGAGGTGATCGTGATCAGGCATTCCACAATTTAAGTAACCAATCTCGAGCTGTGCCAGGGGAGATAAATCAGAAAGACAGACACACACACACGTCTTCTGACGTTTTCTGTGACAACATTGTCACTCACAGTTCTGCCCATGCTGTATGTGGTTCGTCCGTCGGGATCGACGAAGACCATCTAGTCATCCTAGGGGGGGAGAGGGGGGGTTGGGCTCTGTGGGTGCGCAGATGACTGGTCAGGCCAATGCGCGCCCGGAAGGTTCTGACACAGTGTGGAAAGGGGATGGTGGTAGCTGTCGGGGACTTGCTGGCACTGCTTTTCCTGGCCTGTCTGCGTTGCTCTGCTGCAGCGATTCTGTTGGCCTCACAGGATTTGGCGCCTTTGTGGACAGCTGAATGCCACTTTGGTCTGTCCATTATATTCAGCTCCCATGTGTCGTGGCTGATGTTGAAGGCCTTCAGAGAAGCTTTCAGTCTTTGAAGCGCTTCTTTTGGCCTCCATGGGAGCGCTTGCCATGTTGGAGTTCGCCGTACAGCAGTTTCTTGGGGAGCTGGTGGTCTGGCATGCGAACTACATGGCCTGCTATAGTGATGATGGAGTCTCCCGTCGGACCGACGGATGAGTAGGCAAGCAGGCTTATCTGTCGGTGTGTGTCCTCAACGATAAGAATGTTCTTCGAATTCCACGGTACACTTAGGAACACTTTTAACACTGAGGAAGCTTGGCGCTTCAAAGACCACCTCATGCTGCCTGGCACAGGACCAGTTCCAGCCACGGGGACACACACACACACACACACACACACACACACACACACACACACACACACACACACACACACCACACACACACACACACACACACACATACACACACACATACACACACACACACCACATACACACACACACACACACCACACACACACATACACACACACACACACACACACACACACACAGACAAATGGAGACACAGAGAGAGAGAGACAGAGACAGGGAGAGACAGACAGACAGAGATAGAGAATGAGACAGAGAGAGAGAGAGAGACTGTGACATTTTTTTTCACATTAATTGAAAAGTTCTCATGTCTAGAGGTGCACGTTTTTCAGACGAAAGTGTCAAACCAAAGATATAACAACACAAGAGTAAACAGATAAATAAATGGATGAAGAGTGACCTGAAACATTCAGTTAATGGTCACGAGAGAGAGGGGGGATGGGGGAGAGAGAGAGAGGGAGAGAGACAGAGAGGGGGAGGGACACACACACACACACACACACACACACACAGAGAGAGAGAGACAGACACAGAAAGAGAGAAAGAGAGACAGACAGACAAAGAGAGAGAACTGAACACTGAGAGAGAGACAGTGAGAGAGAGAGGAGAGACACACACACACACACACACACACACACACACATACACACACACACACACACACACACACACACACACACACACACCACACACCACACACACACATACACACACACACATACACACACACACACACACACACACACACACCACACACACACACACACACACACACATACACACACACACACACACACACACACACACACACACACACACACACACACAGACAAATGGAGACACACAGAGAGAGAGAGAGACAGGGAGAGACAGACAGACAGAGATAGAGAGAGAATGAGACACAGAGAGAGAGAGAGAGAGAGACTGTGACATTTTTTTTCACATTAATTGAAAAGTTCTCATGTCTAGAGGTGCACGTTTTTCAGACGAAAGTGTCAAACCAAAGATATAACAACACAAGAGTAAACAGATAAATAAATGGATGAAGAGTGACCTGAAACATTCAGTTAATGGTCACGAGAGAGAGGGGGGATGGGGGAGAGAGAGAGAGGGAGAGAGACAGAGAGGGGGAGGGACACACACACACACACACACACACACACACACACACACACACACACACACACACACACACACACAGAGAGACAGACACAGAAAGAGAGAAAGAGAGACAGACAGACAAAGAGAGAGAACTGAACACTGAGAGAGAGACAGTGAGAGAGAGAGAGGAGAGAGACAGACACACACACACACACACACACACACACACAGATAGAGAGAGAGAGAGAGAGACATACACAGAAAGAGAGAGAGAGACATAGGGAGAGAACTGAACACTGAGACAGAGAGAGACAGAGAGGAGACACACACACACACACACACACACACACACACACACACACACACACACACACACACACAGAGAGAGAATTTATTTGTCAGAAAATTAAATGAATAAATGCATGAAGAGTGACCCGAAACATTCAACACATGGTCAAGAGAGAGAAACGAAACGAAATTTTATTTTACCAGGGGTAATAAGACAAGCAAAACATATACTTCTTACCACCCAGCCCTGGGGTAGAAAAAGAGAAGGGGGAAAAAGGGGGAATGTGGAGCTACATCAAAAGAACACATGAACACAGAACTGTTAACAAGAAAGATATCGACGACAAAATTCACTGAAACTCACCCGAGAAAGAAAGTAATGAAAAAGACAACTACAAAGCAACAAGCTACAAGAACTCTCTATCCCCACCCCTACCCCCGGTCTCCTTCCCTCCAACCCCATGCACATAGTGAGACCCTCAGATTTCAACACTCAGACGAGAGAGAGGGAGAGAGAGAGAGAGAGAAACGAACGAACGAAATTTTATTTTACGAGGGTATATGAGTAAGCACAAAGTACTTGTTTACATCCGGCCCTCTGGGCAAGAATAATAATTGAAAAAAAAAAATGAAAAAAAAAAGAAGCCAGAGTTAATTCACAACACCAACGTCAAAATTACACAAGCATGTGCAAACATAAACATAGAACTTATGTACAATACAATATCGCGATAGATGAATAACAACGAGGACAATAGGGTAGGGGCGTGGTGGAGAGCGGAAGGAAGAATGGACAAGGGGAAGAGTAAAGAAGGTAGGGGAGGCTGACTGAACAGACAGATATAGTGACAGTGACAGTGGAGACAGACATAGAGAGAGACTGACAGGGGAGGAGAGAGGCGTGTATATATTGACAGTCTATACATGTTTGTGTTGTTTATAATTGATATGTGTCACATAATCACATGTGTTTTTCAATAAATGTGCACGATACATGTTTTTTAAAGTTAGGGATGCTTTTTACAGTGTTTACATCGAGGCAGGATAATATTCCATTCCATAAACAGCCCCCTGAATACGACAGACTAGATTTTAAAAGATCGATCCTTGGAAGTGGTACCATAACTTTATGAACATGACAATGAATGTTGGTTACAAATTTATTCTTCAGAGAGGGGGGAGCAAATCCAGACATGATTTTAAACATAAACAGACCTTTGTTAAATAGATGTTTTGTTTTCAGTGGGAGGATATCAAGAGCTTTATAATCAGATATAGTTAATGATGAAGATTTTAAAAGAATCAGTTTTACAGCTCTTCTATGCAGACTCAATAGAGGCTTCATAATACTGTCACTCGCCGAGAGAGAGAGAGAGTTGTCAGAGGAAACGCACAAGCGTGAGATAACTCTCACGTCTTTTCCTCCTGACACCGATGTGCGAGGAGTGGAGCTGCGCCGCTAAAGGGAAACAACCCGTGCTGTTAGCCTCCCTTTGTTGGACGTCACAAAAAAAGTCCGCCAAGTTGAGCCACTAGTTCGTGCGAACCTCGGGGCAGCGTCACTAGAGGGACTGTGTTTGTCCTCTGTCTTTCTGACCAACCTCCCATCTTTCTGTCTGTGTCTC
>NC_134905.1:1917182-1939682 GCF_041734735.1 Babylonia areolata | reverse complement strand
TGGTTTGTGGTGTCATTGGTTTTTTTGTTGTTATCGGTTTGTTTTTGTGTTGTCACTTATCTGTGTTATCTTTGGATTGTATCGTCATTTGGTTGGCTTATGATGTCATTGATTTGGGGCAGCGTTGTTTTGCGTTGTCACTGAGTGTATGTCGTCACCGGCTTGTGTCGTCATTGGCTCGTGTGTTGCCATCGGTTCTTGGATTGCAGCTGCTTCGTGGCATCACAAGTCCTTGCAACGTCATTATTCGTGACGCTACTGTCACATGTGACGTCATCGGTCCGACCTGTTGCTGGTTGTGTGATGCCGTTGGTTTGTGACGTCACTGATTGATCAGTCCAGATTAAAATTACGGTGCCATGAATGCCACCTCAAGGCTATCGCCACCACTAACAGCCGTCAGTCGGCTGTACCCAGGCAGACAGCCTGTTGTGCGAATGACCCCGTGTTTGTAAAGCGCTTAGAGCTTGGTCTCTGACCGAGGATAGGCGCCATGTAAGTATCCGTATCATCATCACCATCATCATCATGACGTCAAATGCTGGGTGACGCAGGTGAACATGCTGATGACGCTGCCGGCCAAACGGGCGCCTGTCTACATCCGGGACAAGTCCTCCGGAGACCTGGTCTTCGTCTACAGCGTCGTCAACCTTCCGGACGTCTTCGAGAACTGCCCGGACGTCCGAAGGGTCAAGGACGAAGAGGGCAAGGTCAGGGCCGATGCTGTGGAGTTCCACATCGAGGGGATTGTGGACGGCATGCAGCTGTCCAGCCACGTGATCAACCTCTCCGGGAGATCCCTGCTGCCGGACAACCCTCAGGAGGACCTCCAGGCCAAGCAGGGGGAGAGGGACGGGGGGGAGAAGTCTCCCTAGTTGTCGTTCAGACTCCGCGGAATTCAGAGCAGGGCACAGCAAGGGGAGGAAGGGTTTGAGGGAGAGGGACAGTGGGGGAGAAAGAAAGAGGGGGGTGGGAAGGGGGCGGGAAGCCCGGGGGGGGGGGGGGGGTCGGGAGAGGGAGAGAAACGTGGGAGAGAGGTCTCCCTAGGTGACGTTCAGACTCCCCGGAATTCCGTGGCATTGCACAGCAAGGGGGGGGGGGGGAAGGTTGAGGAGGGAGAAGGATATCGGGGGAGAAAGAGGGGGGTGGGGGATCTTGAAGGGGAGAGAGGGACGGGGGAGAGAGGTCTCCCTAGGTAACGTCAGACTCCGCGGAATTCAGGGCAAGGCAGAGCAAAGGGGAAGGGGGTTGAGAGAGAGGGAGGGGGAGTGGAGGAGGTGGGGGGGGGAGATGTGTGGAGTGGGAGGCGGGCCGAGGGGGTGGGGGTGGGGGGGTGTGCGGGTCTCCATAGGCGCCTGGTGGGCTTTCAGACAAACACAAGAACTGGACTTCTTGCTTTTCCTCGTCATGTGTGTTTGCTGATTGGTGAAGTTCAGTAAGGATGATGTTGTGAGGAGGTGTTGATGGTTGGGGTATTTTTTTTATGATGATAAGGGTATTTTTTATGATTGTTATCAGGGCATTTTATGATGTTTAGGCTCTTTTCTGATTATTAGAGGCGTTTGGGTTTGTTTGGTTTTTTTGTTTTGTTTTTACTGGGGTGTTCTGATGGTTCGGGTGCTTTCGGGAGAATGGTGATTTGGAATGATGTTGAACAGAGTATTTTGAGATGACGATGATTGTGGAATGTCTGGGGTGAAGAACAGGGTCGTTCTGGAATAATGATAGTTGTGATGATTTATATTCATGGATGACAGTAATGATAGAAAGTATTGGGGATTGATTTGGGCTGATGATGATGATGATGATAGTATTTTTGGGATGGTGATGGTCAAGGTACTTCTGAAATGATTATGACTAAGACATTTTTTTAATGTTGGTAGTTATATAATTTATATCATGTATGTCGACTTTTTCCGAGATTCTTTTAGTCCACCTCTTACTGTTGGTAGTTATACTTTTGGGGAATGATGGTGATGGTTGGGATGTTTTGGGAATGATAATGATTTTGATTTTAAATGAGGGTCAGGTATGAATATTAGGATATTTTTGAAATGATAATTGTTGGGTATTTTGAGGATGATGGTTAGATTATTTCAGGGAGGATAATGATGGTTAAGATAACTTTTGGGATGGTGATGATGATTATTACAGTATTGCTGGGATGATTGTGAGTTGGGTATTTTGGGGATGTTGATGACAGATAATTTTTGGAATTATGATAACCGGTGTATTTTTAGAATGATGATAATGAATTTTATAACTTGCTGAATGCTTGGTTCGTGGAGTTTCAAGGATTTATTGATTTTTGGAATGATGATGATTTGTGTAGGTGTGAAATGGTGATCATGAATTTTGTAACTGATCGAGTGTTTGATTCACAGACTTTTGTGCATTGGATGTTGAAAAGTGACATTAACAGTTTTTAATCACTTGATTTGATGAATAAATAATCCTCTCTGTAATGGACATTAACAGTTTTTAGTCACTTGATTTGATGAATAAATAATCCTTTCTGTAATGGATATTAACAGTTTTAATCACTTGATTTGTTAAATAAATAAACGTTTTTGTAATGGATTATTTACGTTTCGGTTGTTTTGCTTTTGGGTTTTTTTGTTTTCGTTCCAGGAAATGTTCTTTATTAATTTGAAGCATTTCGCAGTGATGTAACAAGTATTCTTTTTGTGTACCATATAGCTGTCATTCTGTGGATTCTTTTGAGGCCACAGACATATCATTTGCATCAGTATCATCATTACAGAGGGTTTGGCCACAAACATATCATTTACATCAGTATCATCATTACAGAGGGTTTGGTTTGTGTTGGCCTAGCTCAAGCAATGTGCTGTACAAAGTATGGGATGGAGCAAGTGTGAGTCAATGTTACGTGAAGTGAGGAGACCTTGCCAGTCATTTTAGCTTGTTCGTCCTCTGAAGACGTGATTGCACACTTCCTGATATTCTCCAGGTGGTTAAAGCATTGGACTTCCAATTTGAGGGTCCCGGGTTCGAATCTCGTCAACGGCGCCTGGCGGGTAAAGGGTGGAGATTTTTCCCATCTCCCAGGTCAACATATGCGCAGACCTGCTTGTACCTGAAACCCCTTTCGTGTGTATATACACAAGCAGAAGATCAAACACGCACGCTAAAGATCCTGTAATCCATGTCAGTGTTCGGTGGGTTATGGAAGCAAGAACATACCCAGCATGCACACCCCCGAAAACGGAGTGTGGATGCCTATATGACAGAGTAAAAACGATCATACACGTAAAAGTAAAAACCCACTCGTGTACATGCGAGTGAACGTGGGAGTTGCAGTCCACGAACGAAGAAGAAGAAGAATCTAGGTGGAGTTGAACTCAGTCACCTTTTCCCCTGAGACATAACCAGTTCTCTCAGTTCTCAATACCTCGACCGTTGGGGTCGTTGGGGGGACATGAGGAAGATGTTACAGCTCGCCACGCCGTCCTGTTGGCAGCTGTCGTGAGGAGATCTGGCAGCGTCATTTTGGTCCATTCCTTGACGTTGTCGGACCAGAAAGAAGAATCCAAGCATTCGAAACCAAGTGCTTGAGGAGACTACTACACATCTCCTACAAGGAGCACAAGACCAATGACTATGTGCGGAACCTGGTCAGCAACTTTGTTGGGCGCCAAGAACCACTGCTGGCGACTGTCAAACAACGGAAGATGGTATGGTTTGGTCACGTCATACGAGACATAACATTGAACTGAAATCCAGTCTTGACTGGTGCATAACATACCGATTGCAAATTAAGAACAGTTGAGCTTTTTTCTTGGACTGCTTATCTTGTAGCAGGCAGGTAAATGCTTAATTAAAGCTTTATTCATCTTGTAGCGATCAAACTGTCAGTCAATCCGTTAGCTCTTTTTGACATGTTAATTAAGGGGGGACACGGCAGTGCAAAAGAGACCAAAATGATGGTTTTTCATGATTTGGGTTTTTGGTGGATTTTGATTCTTGAACATTTCTTCTATCATATGCATAAGTTTTTCCACTGTAAAGATGTCTTCAAAAATGAAAAAAAATTGCCAATAAAGATTGCTTGCTGAATCACGGAAGTGTTTTATTTTGTTCTATTTCGACGCAAGTCGTCAAGTTTCTGGCCTTGGCACACATACCTTGGACTTGCTCAATGATGAGTAAACCTACCACCATGAGACTTTGCATGATTGTTTTATAACATGTTATTGAAATTTTGTCATGAGTATGTATGAAAATATTCTCAGGGTTTTAATTCATAGCAGTTCCAATCGTTTTACCCATTGTAAATTTTGAGGATTTCGCAATGCCCAAAATTAAAAAAATTCATTAAAAAATACAATAATTAAAGAATCAACACAATCTCACGTGCAAAATGAAGATAATGTCATTGTGTATCAAGTCCACATAACAACAAATATTTGCATGCACCACATGGACCACAAACCCGATTTCTTTGATACATTGTTTGGCCGCCATTTTGATTTGTTTCCATAGCAACGGGCGGGTATTCACAGAAATCTAAGATAAACTTTTTCTGTGATCATCAAGTGATGATACACCAGCAGAAGAAGAGATATTGTTGGAGGGGAAAAAGTTGTTATTTAAAACCATCTCTATACTTTTCAGTTTGTTACCCA
The DNA here is from genome assembly GCF_041734735.1 of Babylonia areolata. Taxonomy (NCBI): domain Eukaryota; kingdom Metazoa; phylum Mollusca; class Gastropoda; order Neogastropoda; family Buccinidae; genus Babylonia; species Babylonia areolata. The sequence continues at coordinate 1,935,036 of NC_134905.1, read as the reverse complement.
TAGAGTTTAAGACCATCTCTATACTTTTCAGTTTGTTACCCATAGGGTTTAAGACCATCTCTATACTTTTCAGTTTGTTACCCATAGGGTTTAAGACCATCTCTATACTTTTCAGTTTGTTACCCATAGGGTTTAAGACCATCTCTATACTTTTCAGTTTGTTACCCATAGGGTGTAAGACCTTCTCTATACTTTTCAGTTTGTTACCCATAGAGTTTAAGACCTTCTCTATACTTTTCAGTTTGTTACCCATAGAGTTTAAGACCTTCTCTATACTTTTCAGTTTGTTACCCATAGAGTTTAAGACCTTCTCTATACTTTTCAGTTTGTTACCCATAGGGTGTAAGACCTTCTCTATACTTTTCAGTTTGTTACCCATAGAGTTTAAGACCTTCTCTATACTTTTCAGTTTGTTACCCATAGAGTTTGTATTAATACTGTCTCTATACTTTTCAGTACGTTACCCATAGAGTTTGTAAGACAATCCACATACTTTTCAGTTTGTTACCAGTGGAGTTTGTATTAATACTATCTCTATACTTTTCAGTACGTTACCCATAGAGTTTGTTCAGACCATATACACACTTTTCAGTTTGTTACCCATAGAGTTTAATACCTCTATACTTTTCAGTTTGTTACCCATATAGTTTGTATTAATACTATCTCTACACTTTTCAGTACGTTACCCATAGTGTTTGTAAGACAATCCACATACTTTTCAGTTTGTTACCAGTGGAGTTTGTATTAATACTATCTCTACACTTTTCAGTACGTTACCCATAGAGTTTGTAAGACAATCCACATACTTTTCAGTTTGTTACCCATAGAGTTTAATACCTCTATGCTTTTCAGTTTGTTACCCATAGAGTTTAATACCTCTATACTTTTCAGTTTGTTACCCATAGAGTTTGTATTAATACTATCTCTACACTTTTCAGTAGGTTACCCATAGAGTTTGTAAGACAATCTACATACTTTTCAGTTTGTTACCAATAGTCAGTTTGCTATCCATAAAGTTTTGTTCAACTTTGAAAGAGATCAGTACGTTTCCTTCTGTGACGCTGACTTTGACGAGAAATGCCGGTGCTTGTTTGTAATGCTGTTGGTGTTTAAAATCACGCTCCATACGTAACTTTTGCCATGAATATATATCTGTATACCAAATTGGTTTGATTCATTTATCAGTGCTTAACTGATTGGTCGGATTGACTGTGGCCCCAGCTTGGGCAGAAGAACGACACTGTGTGTGTGTGTGTGTGTGTGTGATATGGTTTTACTTGATTTACCTTTGCGTTATACCATAGTGTTTCTGTGGTATTACGTTTTGCAGTTACTGTAAAGGGCCTTGAGCTCAGTTTTGAAGGCGCTATCTAAATTTCCATTATTATTATTATTATTATTATTGGATTGTTACCCCATGCCCATTGATTCCTTTTATTTATTTCATTTATTTAACGTAACTCACTCGCGACGGCGATGGTGAAAAAATGTTCGCAACTGCAAATGCTGTGGTCGAAGGGACGTAAGTGTATATAATGTAGTCATCTTTAGACTTATGTCCCTTGACTTCTTTGGCTCTGTCTTCCCCACCCCCCACCCCCCTCCCACCCCATTATTTCCCCTCCTCCTCCACACACAAACACAACTTACGGACACACACATAATATCAAGTGCGTATCTTTTCGTTGATGTTGCAAGTAAGTGTATCATCTTTCACTGTGAGTTGATGGAGACTTACAAGCATGAAAGTGTGTTATCTGTGGTTCGTCCGTCGGGATCGACGAGAACCATCTAGTCATCCTGGGGGTGGGTGGGTTGGGCTCTGTGGGTGCGCAGATGACTGGCCAGGCCAATCCGCGCCCGGAAGGTTCTGACACAGTGTGGACAGGGGATGGTGGCGGCTGTCGGGGACTTGCTGGCCCTGCTTTTCCTGGCCTGTCTGCGTTGCTCTGCTGCAGCGATTCTGTTGACCTCACAGGATTTGGCGCCTTTGTGGAGAGCTGAACGCCACTTTGGTCTGTCCATTGCATTCAGCTCCCACGTGTCCCTCCCTCCTCTCTCTCTCCCTCCCTCCCTCCTCTTTCTCGTCTCTCTCTCCCCCCCCCTCCTCTCTCTCTCTCCCCCCCTCTCTCCCTCCCTCCTCTTTCTCGTCTCTCTCCCTCCTCTTTCTCGTCTCTCTCCCCCCCCTCTCCCTCCCTCCTCTTTCTCGTCTCTCTCCCTCCCTCCTCTCTCTCCCTCCCTCCTCTTTCTCGTCTCTCCCCCCCCCCTCCCTCCCACCTCTTTCTCGTCTCTCCCCCCCCCCTCTCCCTCCCTCCTCTTTCTCGTCTCTCTCCCTCCCCTCTCTCTCCCTCTCTCCTCCCCCTCTCTCCCTCCCCCCTCTCCTCCCCCCATCCCCTCCCTACCCCCCTTTCTCTCTCTCCTTCCTCCCCCCTCTCTCCCCCCTCCCTCCCTCCCTCCTGCCCCCTCTCTCTCTTTGTTCAACCTTTGCCTGAGGACCAGCACCAGACGCCCGCACCCCATCACTGACGGACCAGTCACATCACTGGCGGAATTCAGGTTGATCCTCTTCACAATCATTCATCACTACAGACACCGTAGAAATTCAGGGTCAGATTTGCCTTTCCGAAAATATATTGCACGTCTCAGCTCTTGCCAAATTACACAACAAAATATAAGATAATTTAGAATTACCGTTCTATATTACTGATAAGGCATGCTGCACATCAGAGTTCTGTGAAAACAAACAACGGTAAAATATATATTAAAAACTACTACGAAATAAGACTTCTGTTGAAGTATACAACGATAAAAAATATTCAAAACTTCAAAATACAAGATGGTCAAAATTCCCTATCGCCGTCCGTGGTAAAACAACACATCTGAGATGTCAAAGCATGCAGTAACAAGATATAAGTTGGGTTGCACAGCTTAAAACCTGCACATTGACTTGAAATGTCCCCGATTTACTCATCGAAAGAAATGTACATATCAAGTTGTGTCAAAGCATGTAACTGAAACGGAAGATTGCTAAGAGGCTTGGTTAATCCTAGAGTTTCCCCCATCTTCATTTAAGAAATGTAAAAATACAAGTTTTATCGCAAAAAATAAATATATATATATATATATATATATCAATCAACATTAACATGTACGATAGTCAAAATTCCCTTTTCTTGCCCCTGGAAAACAAAATGCTACGCATCGTGAGTTTTGTAAAAAGAACGTTAATGCGAACAAGATAAGATGGTCACACGGCTCCATTTTTCCTCTTCCTTCTTCCATACATGGTTGCACTCGGTGTAGCGGCAGTAGATTAGCAAGGCCAGGTTTACCTAAAACACTGACCACGAGCCCAAAACAGACCGGAGTGGCCATTCTTCGTTGCTGCCCTACACGCCGGAAGGCACAATGGACAGTCAGTAAAACAGTAATCGTTGAATGGAAACCTGTGAGTTCTACACCTGGACGTTCAGTATGAACGTTGACGAAAACGTTTATGCGAGTTGTGCGAGTTAGCTGTGAGTTCTACACCTTGAATTCCATATGAGAGGCGACCTTGACACTGCTGACGCCGTGGTCGACCTTGAGGAAGTGGTGCCTGAGGACCTCCTCTAGGTGCACGTCCCGGTTGACTCTTTCCCGGACCCTCCGCCTGATAAACTTGTCGTCATAGATGAACGTCTTCTCCGCCACCTCCGCGGCCTCCCTGGCGGCGTGCCGGCAGTAGAAGTCCTTGTTCAGCGCGATCACCTCCGCTCCAAGGCTCACCTGACGACACAGGATTCCTCACCTTGATGTGTGTGTGTGTGTGTGTGTGTGTGTGTTCGTTCTTTAGTTTAGCGTCTTTTCACTATCAGTGATATTAGACGTTAAAAAAATAAATAAATAAATTAAAAAAGGGGGGGGGGGGGATGGGGGGAGGAAGGTGGTATAACTAACATGCAATTACATTTAACAGTAACAATTCAATAATAATAATTATAATAATCTGAAACCATTAACACAATTCTGAAGTAAATTAAAGGAATGTAGAAACAGGACCATGAACTAATGCCTGTGAAAGTTCGACCATAAGAACCTCGTCAGAAATAACTTTACAAAAATCATCTGCAGAATTATTATTCTCTTTGAAATACTTGGGCAAGAAGGTACGTAACTGCTGGCAGTGAAACAAACAATGAGGCAAGCTGAACTGCTTACCACAGATGCATGTAACATTTTTACTATACTTTATCTTCAGCGCATCAAGTTTTATACGGAAGAAAGTAGAGGTTATTAATCTTGTATAGCAAGCTGATGGATTCGGTATCTTTTCTTTAATAATATTCTCGGGGAATAATGTTCCTTTATGGTTTAAAAACTTTAACTTCCATCGGTTATGAAATCGATGTGTGTGTGTGTGTGTGTGTGCTGTTGTTGTTGTTGTTGTTTTTCTTTCCTTTGGTGAAGCTCACATTATCACCAGCTTCTCACAGCAGAAGAGCTGAGTCTGTGTCGCAGCTAATGATGGAATTAACGAGCTTAAGCTGGACTGCCTGTGCCAGCAATACCTCCACCTGTTATGTGCTTTTTTGTCATGCTACAAGCATTACATAACAACAAAAAATCCAAGCTTTGACTGCGCTGTTGACGTACGGCGTACGTCATGAAGTGTCGCGCAGCAATGCTGTATTGACGTGCGCCGTACGTCATGTTACAACGTTCTATGTTTCGAGTCCCGCATTACAGAAAAAACAGTCTGCTAACCATCAAATTAGCTCCCCTGAGAGCTCTTTATCTCCTGAGTTCCATAAGCTAAAATTATTCATTGGATTGTCATATTTTTGGCGAAAGTTTTGCAAGTTTGTACGAAGCTCAAGTTGTGTTTGCAAAGCCATGGCTGAACGCAGACAAACCCCAACACTTGCACTTGTATTGAAAGAATTCTTTCGCGATGCAAACAGTAGAGATGAAGATTGTGGACTGAATGAGACAGAACTGCGTGAAGTTGATGCCGAAGACGCTGATTTTGACAGTGGAGGGGGGTGGGAGGTGGAGTTGTTTGACGAAACTGAAGACAGACAAGCTCAGCTGATTCAAGATGCAGGTGGGTGTTTTCGAGGTTTGTCAGTTTATTATTTGCTTTCCGTTTGTTGTAACAATGAATATGACTGCATTGTGTGTGTTTTGAATGTGTTAGCTGTGGCTTCGTCAGTCACTGATCAGTGTGTGTGAGTGAGAGAGAGTCAGTCACGTGGGTACTGTGTCTGACCATCACAGCCCAGGGGGGCGTGGCTTGCTGGCTGGCTCATTGTTAATGACAGCGTGTGTCGCTCGCCTGCAGCTTTCTGTGTGTTCGTTCCTGATTGTGTATTGGTTTGTTGTTGTTATTGTTGTTGTTGTGTGTGTGAGTGAGTGAGTGAGTGAGAGAGAGACAGAGAAGGGGGGGGGAAGAGATGATGTTTATAAAACTGAAATCAGAGAATGATATACAGAACTGTATGCCTAAATTACTTTGTAAATGCAACACTTGTAAAAAAAAAAAACAATCAGAAATAAAATGGTACCATTTCATGATCTTTTTATATGTTAAAAAACAAAACAAAAAAAAACCCAAAACCCAACAGACTTAGTCTTTTATGCAATGTGTTTCAGGTATGCAGCATGCTGATGATCATGATGTTCATCCTCGACCATCTGGAGTTAACAACTTGCCACAAACCTACAACTGAAGACCAGCAGCAGCAAGACCAAAGGGCAGTAAACAAGCCTCCAGCAATTCTGGATTACAATAAAAACATGGGTGCCATGGACCATCATGACCAACAGCTGCAGCCCTACGATGTCACAAGGAAAACCCAGAAGTGGTACAAATAGCTGTGTGTGCATTTTCTACAAATTGCCATGCTGAATGCACACATCCTCTACAAAAAAGCAGGCAGCAGCAGTACACTCCTGGACTTCAGAAGGATGTAATTAGTGCCATGATTTTTGGTGGCCAAGACACTGCTAAAGATGACCACGCTGTTTGTCTTGTGTGGACAACACTTCATCCCACCTACCCCACAGAAGGCCTGGCCACAAAGGAGGTGCAGAGTCTGCTGGAAGAAAGGACAAAGAATGGATGTGGGGTTCTACTGCCCAGACTGCCCCAGCAAACCAGCACTGTGTCTTGAAGACTGTTTCTGCAAGTACCCCACACAGCGTTTTTACTGGCGGTAGATCCTGGGTGAGTACACCCTTTTCATTCTTTGTGTGGACTGTGTTGGAGTCTTATGCACCTGGACACTGTTGCTCAGCCTTGACAGTGTGTGTGGTTGATCACAACAGTCACAAGAAAGACAGGTTGATAACCTGGTTGATATTGTAGCACCTACATGATGGAATGACAGTCCCAATTTTTTTTATTAATGCATTTGATGGAATTTTTCTGTCAGATTGACTCATTATTTGAACATGTGATTATCAAAAACAAAATCTTGGTTCATTTTCCTTTCAGTTGATATATACTTTTATGCACTTATCTTCAGTACTTTTTTTAATATAAGCAAATTAAAATCATTGGCGTGTTTTTCTTGTTTTTTTGAAAATTTTCTCAGCATAGGCTATAGCAAAACGTACTAGCAGTGAAGGGGTTAAGATGAGAAAGATCAGTTTAAAGCAAATTAGGTCCCCTAGCATTAATTACAGAGTACTTTCCCTTGGTTACTATCTGCACCAAAACATTTGCAAAATAAATAAAACTTCCATGCTTAGCAAAAGAAGTTCCTGTTTGAACAAAAAATGATAAGAATGACTGCTCTTGTTGCTGGGTCAGAATATCAGATCAAAGTGCCAAGTTTAGAGAATACAAAAAATATAAATATAACAGTAAATGTAGTTTGCATATAATTAGGCTTCATTTTTTGTGTGTGTGTGTGTGTCCATCCCAGAGGTGCAATATTGTTTTAAACAAGATGACTGGAAAGAACTGAATTTTTCTATTTTTATGCCTAATTTGGTGTCAACTGACAAAGTATTTGCAGAAAAAATGTCAATGTTAAAGTTTACCACAGGCACACACACACACACACACACACACACACACACACAGACAACCGAACACCGGGTTAAAACATAGACTCACTTTGTTTACACAAGTGAGTCAAAAAGTGATTTGCCAGGAAATGCATGTTTGTGTGTAACAGTGTATGCGGAGATAGAAGTGGTGGTTTCAGTTTTCAGTTTCAGTAGCGCAAGGAGGCGTCGCCGCGTTCGGACAAATCCATATACACTACACCACATCTGCCAAGCAGATGCCTGACCAGCAGCGTAACCCAACGCACTTAGTCAGGCCTTGAGAGAAAAAAAATGGGGTGAATAAAAGATAAATACACAAAACAATAACTACTACCACTACTAATAATATGTATAAGGCACAAAAACCTGATGAAGTCAACTATAAGCGTGCATAAATAAATAAATAATAATATAAAAAAGTAGTAGCAGTAGTAGTAGTAATAATAATAATAACAATAATAGATAAATAAATAAATAAATAAGACAACAATGATGATAAATAAGCAAATAAATGTAAAATATGGAGACACACATTCACACACACACACACACACACACACACACACACATATGCATAACAGATATGCACCAAACAGAAGTGGGAGTGACCGAAAATAAGAATGTCGGCAAACTGCACGCTTTCATTGAGAACAGCCTTTCCACTGAGCATCTCTCCCAGAAGACGCTGCCCCAGAATACATTAACTCACTCAGTACGGCCAGTCCTCTCTTCTCCTCTACACAGACCCTTCAGATGTCCAGTGGGTGTCTGAATGACCTAACCTTTAGCTTCCGTCGTCAGAATTGTGGTATTCTTTGTCAACATTCACCTTTTCAGTATAAGAGCCTTCCGCTTGCAATATTTTGATGATGGTAGTTGGGCTGAAACGCTGTTAACGTCATCTCTTTCGCCGTTCGTATGGAGAGAGTTAAAAATATAAGCAGTATCAGCTCATTTAAATCAGCTTACAAAACTTTCCTTTTTAAAAGCCTAAACTCAAAGGTAACACATTACAATATCTGATTTATTCTCTTCAAGTCAATAACTGTTGTTTTTTGTTTGTGTGTTTTTTTTTTTTTTTTCTGATAATGTTTAGTTGTCTCACTGATGTCCTAGTTTGTCTGTGTGTGAGTAGTATATCATGCCTGACTTTTTTTTCTTCTTTTTTTTCCTATCTCTCTTTGTAACATTTTTTCCCCGAGTGTGCCAGTGTGTATGTAATTTTGTTTGTGACCGATGGATTATCCCCCCCCCCCCATCCCCCTTACCTTCCTTCTTTTTAATAGTGCTTAATTTTTTTTTCTTTTTCTTGTACTTGATAATTGCGAATTTGTGCGTGTTTTTGTTTGTTTGTGTGTGTGTGTGTGTGTGTGTTTCTTCTTTTTTCTCTCTTTGTCCAGGGCTGGGTGGAAAAAAGCATGTGTACTTGCTTATCTCATTACCCTGGTGAAATAAAATTTCGTTTCGTTTCGTTTCAAACAAAAGAAGCGAAATCGAGCAAGGAACAGCAAAGACGTGTGGTCACAGGAAAGGTCTAAAGTGACAAGAAATTCCCTCCCTTTCTATCAAAGGGAGGAAAGCCAATGCTTGCCAGGACTAGCGTGTTACTGAAGATATCTCGCGATTTCTACTGTGACCGTAACACTTTAAGGGAAGTAACATGTTTGCAAATGATAATTTGATGTTTCCAAATGGATTTCCCTCCCCTGACCGTGACCAAACGATGACCGTTTGCGTGTGAGAGTTGTTTCAAAGACCAACTCACTGAAGTCTAAATTTAGACCTGATGCGTTTGGCAAGATGGTGGCTAGTCGATCGACTCGACGTTTCATACTGCCAAAAAAAAAAAAAAAAAAAAAAAGAAAAGAAAGAAGATGAATTGGTGTCCGAACAAGGCTCCAGCGAAGAAGAAAAGGTAGATGGAGATTTTGTAGTTTTGGTGTGGTTTTTTTTTTAGTGTTTCAAATGGATACCAAGGAGCCCAACGTTCAATTTGTGACAGAATTGTGACTGACTTGTGCGGTGACCGGCATCACGAAATCTATTTTTGGCGGGACTGTTCGAATACTTTTTGTGTGGACTGTGGAACAGTAATATCTGCATCCTCATAGAAGAATTAAGAATATTTACAAGTGTTATGTTTTGAAGTTTCTTTTGATCAATGATTTGTCTGTCTGAGTATCTGGGTTGATTATTTGTAATCATGAAAAATCATGCGATTTCTTGATAACCAGTGCATGGTCGTGTTGGCAAGGCGACTGAGAGACACCCAGATTGGTGTCATGGCAACAAGAGTGTTGTCCTCTGAGGCATCCAGACTGGTGTCATGGCAACAAAGTGTTGTCCTCTGAGTCACCCAGATTGGTGTCATGGCAACAAAGTGTTGTCCTCTGAGGCATTCAGATTGGTGTCATGGCAACAAAGTGTTGTCCTCTGAGGCATCCAGACTGGTGTCATGGCAACAAGAGTGTTGTCCTCTGACACATCCAGATTGGCGTCATGGCAACAAGAGTGTTGTCCTCTGAGTCACCCAGATTGGTGTCATAGCAACAAAGTGTTGTCCTCTGACACACTCAGACTGGTGTCATGGCAACAAGAGTGTTGTCCTCTGACACACCCAGATTGGTGTCATGGCAACAAGAGTGTTGTCCTCTGAGGCACCCAGACTGGTGTCATGGCAACAAGAGTGTTGTCCTATGAGGCATCCAGATTGGTGTCATGGCAACAAGAGTGTTGTCCTATGAGCCACCCGGACATGACAACAGTGTTAGGAAGGTACAACAGACAACAGGTGTGGGTCAGACAACAGGTGTGGATCAGTGTTAGGAAGGTACCACAGACAACAGGTGTGGGTCAGTGTTAGGAATGTACAACAGACAACAGGTGTGGATCAGTGTTAGGAAGGTACAACAGACAACAGGTGTGGGTCAGTGTTAGGAAGCTATAACAGACAACAGGTTGTGGGTCAGTGTTTGGAATGTACAACAGACAACAGGTGTGTTTCAGTGTTAGGAATGTACAACAGACAACAGGTGTGGGTCAGACAACAGGTGTGGATCAGTGTTAGGAAGGTACAACAGACGGCAGGTGTGGATCAGTGTTAGGAAGGTACAACAGACAACAGGTGTGGGTCAGTGTTAGGAAGGTATAACAGACAACAGGTGTGGATCAGTGTTAGGAAGGTACAACAGACAGCAGGTGTGGATCAGTGTTAGGAAGGTACAACAGACAACAGGTGTGGGTCAGTGTTAGGAAGGTATAACAGACAACAGGTGTGGGTCAGTGTTAGGAATGTACAACAGACAACAGGTGTGTGTCAGTGTTAGGAAGGTACAACAGACAACAGGTGTGGGTCAGACAACAGGTGTGGATCAGTGTTAGGAAGGTACAACAGACAACAGGTGTGGATCAGTGTTAGGAAGGTACAACAGACAACAGGTGTGGATCAGTGTTAGGAAGGTACAACAGACAACAGGTGTGGGCCAGTGTTAGGAAGGTACACTTCACCCTCTGTCCACAACAGACAACACTGAGAATTCCCCACATCTCCCACCCCTCGAATCTATTCAGTCTGTGACGTTTCCTCAACAAGGAGAACCACCCCCATCCCCCCCCCCCCCCCTCCAACAGTGGTAACTGTCAGCGCCTAGCTGGGCTAAGTGGGAACGTAGACTCAGTCCAACAGAATGATCTGCGGAGTTTGGAACCGCACAGGGAACTCACCAGAATGGTGGACCTGGACTTGTCACGGGAGGGACACATGACAGTCTGGTCCAAGCCCTGCACACACACACACACACACACACACATTCAACTCACAAAGACTTCGCCCTCCCTGAGCAACATGAGCAGAACAAACTGATGCCTCTCCTTGGGGAGGGACAGAGGCGCACACACACACACACACACACACAGTTCAACTCACAAAGACTTCGCCCTCCCTGAGCAACATGAGCGGAACAAACTGACGCCTCTCCTTGGGGAGGGACAGAGGCGTGTTCCTCAGTTTGTCTGCACGCCCTGGGACCTTCGTCACAGGCAAACGCACTGTCTTGCCCAAAGGACTCTGCATCTGTTCACACACAAAAGCACACAGAGGTGCAAGCGCACACGCACACACATACATACACACGCATATACATACACACGCGTCCATGCACGCATGCGCACACACACACGTAAACACGCGTGTGCTTGCACACAGGCACGAACGCATGATGTTCGTCCTTCGGATTTGAAGATGACCATGGCTTCAGATGGAAGATCGCGGCTGTGGTGACTGATGAGGCCAGTCCGGGCCCTGAAGGTTCGCCGACATGTGGGACACAAGTGAGTGGGCGCTGTCATGATAGTGGATGCTGCTACGGCCTTGCGTAAGCCCTTGCCCTGACACAGCTCTCCGTACAGCAGCTGCTAAGGCAGTCAACTGTCTGGCATTCTGACCACATGTCCAGCCCACCTGGCTTGGGCTTTCTGCAGGAGGGTATAGACGCTGCAGAGGCCAGCTCGTTCCAGGACTTCCGCGTCAGGGACTTTGTCCTGCCACTTGATGTGGAGGAGTCTGCGGAGACAGCTCAGGTGGAAGCGATTGAGCTGTTCGGTGTGTCTGCTGTAGACAGTCCAGGTCTCGCTGGCATAAAGGAGGGTGGTAAGGACCACTGCACAGTAGACCTTCAGCTTGGTGGTAGCTCTGAGTCCTCTCCACTCCCAGACGTTCTCATGGAGTCTCCCAAAGGTGGCGCTGGCTTTGGCGATCCTGTTGTTGACCTCAGCGTCTATGTTCACTGCGCGAAAGAGCATGCTGCCCAGGTAGGTGGGGTTGTCGACTGCCTGGAGGTTTTGCCCCTTCACTGTGATGCGTGGCTCCTGGTACAACTTTCCTGGAGCAGGCTGGTACATAACTTCGGTCATTTTGGTGCTGATGGTTAGACCGAAGTTGTTGCAGGCTTGTAAGAAGCAGTCCATTTCACACTGCATCTTCCATTTTGTGCTGGCGTTGAGTGCGCAGTCATCAGCAAACAAGAAGTCTCTGATGACAGTCTTTTTATAACAGCCTGCCGGCGCCTGATGTTGAACAATCTCCCGTCAGTCCTGTACCTGACTTGGATTCTTTCTTCGCAGTCACGGAAGGCATCTGTCAGCATGGCAGAGAATGCCATACCGAACAGAGTCGGGGCAAGAACGCAGCCTTGTTTGATGCCGTTTGTCACTGGGAAGGCCTCTGACTCGTCTCCGTCATCCAGAACTTTCACCATCATGCCGTCGTGGAACTGCTGGACGGCTGTGATGAACCTGATGGGGCAGCCAAACTTCTCCATGATCTTCCACAAGCCTTCTCCGCTGACCGTATCGACAAAGGTCATGAAGAGGTCGCTGTGTTGCTCCTGGCATTTTTCCTGGAGTTGGTACGAAGCAAAAATCATGTCCACAGTCCCACGTTCAGCACGGAAGCTGCATTGGTTTTCTGGGAGGAGACCTTGCTCAAGATGTTTGAGAAGGCAGCTGAGCAGGACACGGACCAGAAACTTCCCAGCAATAGACAAGAGGGAGACGCCTCGGTGGTTGTCACAAGACTGGCGGGTGTTTTCCTCTTGTAGATGTGGACTATGGTGGTATCTTTCAGCTGTTGCGGGATCTGTCCTTCGTTCCACATGGACTGGAAGAGTTCACTCAGCTTTTGCATCATGGCAGGGCCTCCCGCTTTGTATAACTCTGCAGGGATTGCATCGGATCGTGACACTTTGGCACAGGACAGTTGCTTCACTGCCTTCCTGACTTCATCTTCTGTGGGGAGGGTGTCGAGGTCCTCGTTGATCTCCACCTGGGACAGGCGAGCAATGGCCTCTTCGTTGATGTTGGCAGGACGGTCGAGGACGTTGTTGAAGTGCTCAGCCCACTACTCCAAAATCTGCATCTTCTCTGTCAGCAGCTGCGTCCTATCTGTGTCAAGGAGGGGTGAGGAGCCGGAGGACTGGGGTCCGTATACAGCCTTCAGTGCATCATAGAAGCGGTATGTGTCGTGGCTGTCCACATACTCTTGAATTTCATCTGCCTTCTTGCTGAACCAGCTTTCCTGCATCTCGCGAAGTTTCTTTTGCGCCTTTCTTTTTGTGTTAGCATGGGGCATATTCTTTGGCTTGTGACGTGGGGTCGTTATGATGTGCTCAGAATAGTTGATTTTTCTAAAATTATCAGTGCCTGTGTTTCTTCATTATTCTCATCGCACCAGTCTTCGCTTCTACAGGTTTCTTGTCCGAGATGCTGGAGGGTAGTAGTGTAGACAGCGTCTCTGAAGGCCATCCACTGTTCCTCAACGCTGGTCCCGTCTTCCTGTGGTATGTCTGGCAGACTGCCTTCAAGGTCGTCGGCGAGTTCTTCTGCAACCTTGTTGGTTTTTAGCTTGGAGACATTCAGCTTCTTTGCAGTCTTCTGACTTTGGGGTCTTCTCATGGGCAGAATGAGAAGCCTTCTTCTTCTTCTTCTTCTGCGTTCGTGGGCTGCAACTCCCACGTTCACTCGTGAGCACACAAGTGGGCTTTTACGTGTATGACCGTTTTTACCCCGCCATGTAGGCAGCCATACTCCGCTTTCGGGGGGGTGTATGCTGGGTATGTTCTTGTTTCCATAACCCACCGAACGCTGACATGGATTACAGGATCTTTAACGTGCATATTTGATCTTCTGCTTGCGTATACACACGAAGGGGGCTCAGGCACTGGCAGGTCTGCACATATATTGACTTGGGAGATCGGAAAAATCTCCACCCTTTACCCACCAGGCGCCGTCACCGAGATTCGAACCCGGGACCCTCAGATTGAAAGTCCAACGCTGTAACCACTCGGCTATTGCGCCCGTCGAATGAGAAGCCTGAACCTGGAGACAATGAGGCGGTGGTCGGTCCAGCAGTAGGCACCACACACGGCTCTCGTCACTCTGACGTCCTGTCTGTCCCTCTTCCTGGTGATGATGGTGTGGTTTTTTAGATGCCAGTGCCTTGAGCGAAGGTGCGTCCATGACGTCTTCTTACAGGTTGGTAAACGGAACACATAAATATACACACACATACATTAACTCACACACGCGCGCGCGCACGAACGCTCTCACACACACACACACACACACACATACACACATACCAACTCATCCTATATCTTACCTCACTCTGCCCCTTTCGCCGCTGTGTGTGTGTGTGTGTGTGTGTGTGTGTGTGTGAGGATGTGTGTGTGTGTGTGTGTGTGGGTGAGTGTGTGTGTGTGCGTGTGCGTGTGTGTGTGTGCGTGTGCGTGCGTGTGCGTGTGTGTGTGTGTGTGTGTGTCTGACCTCCATATAGCTGACGTGGGGAGAATCTCTCTCAATGTACTGTTGAGCCGGAATCGGATCTGACGTCACCATCGAGTTGCCGCTCTCTTCCTTCTCCTTTTTATCTGGAAAAAAAGAAAAGAAAAGAAAAAGCAAAAGCAAAATAGAAAAAAAACACCTTTCCCTCGTTCCTCCTCTATTCTAAAAGTGTTCACATCATCATCAATGATCTGAATGACAGGAGGGTGTCTTCGTGTGGAGAAAACATCACAGAGAGCTTCGAGTGGGGGGGGGAGGGGCTCGGGGGAGGAGGGTGTCTTCCTGTTGAGAAAACATCAGACTGATAGTTTCGGGTGGTGGGGGTGGGGTCTTTGTGTTGAGAAAACGTCACAGACTGATAGTCTCGGGTGGTGGGGGTGGGGTCTTTGTGTTGAGAAAACGTCACAGACTGATAGTCTCGGGTGGTGGGGGTTGGGGTGGGGGGGTCTTTGTGTTGAGAAAACGTCACAGACTGATAGTCTCGGGTGGTTGGGATTGGGGTGGGGGGTCTTTGTGTTGAGAAAACATCACAGACTGATAGTCTCGGGTGGTTGGGATTGGGTTGGGGGGTCTTTGTGTTGAGAAAACGTCACAGACTGATAGTCTCGGGTGGTGGGGGTTGGGGTGGGGGGTCTTTGTGTTGAGAAAACGTCACAGACTGATAGTCTCGGGTGGTGGGGGTTGGGGTGGGGGTGGGGGGTCTTTGTGTTGAGAAAACGTCACAGACTGATAGTCTCGGGTGGTGGGGGTTGGGGTGGGGTGGGGGGGTCTTTGTGTTGAGAAAACGTCACAGACTGATAGTCTCGGGTGGTGGGGGTTGGGGTGGGGTGGGGGGTCTTTGTGTTGAGAAAACGTCACAGACTGATAGTCTCGGGTGGTGGGGGTTGGGGTGGGGTGGGGGGTCTTTGTGTTGAGAAAACGTCACAGACTGATTGTCTCGGGTGGTGGGGGTTGGGGTGGGGTGGGGTGGTCTTTGTGTTGAGAAAGCGTCACAAGGGCATGATGGGTGAGTTGTGCGATTATAATATATACGTCAGTTTACGATATATATATATATATATATGACAACCCCGATTCCAAAGCTTTTTCTCTGGCTGGAGATAATAAAGTATTCTCTATTTTCCATAAGGGATTTTAGAACAGTCTCTCCATGAGTCAATATACATGAACTCAAGGCCTGACAAGCATGCTGGGTTATGCTGCAGTCAGGTAGTGGTGTAGCGTATATGGGTCTGTCCGAACGCAGTGACGCCTCCTTGTGAAACTGAAAGTAAAGCTGAGAAGCTGTATAGCCAGGGTGGGTGGGTGAGTGGGTGAGAGGGCTTGCAGTGAACTTACTCTGAGACATGGACATTTCCTCGTGATAAAGTTCAAAATGATCCCGAGATTGCAACCTTCGGAACACTTTACAATATCCCTGCAAAACACACACACACACACACACACACACACACACACACACACGTATATGCTAAAAAAAAAGAAAATGGGGCAACAATATCTAGATTAAAAAAATGTATTGGTGTTTAAAACTAAGATGAAATCGACGTTAGTTTAATCGCAGCAATCTGGTCAATAATTTCATTTTGAACTTTCTTACCCAAAGCCAAGAACAGACGGAACATTTATGTGGAATAAATCCGTCTGTTAAGTCAGGGTATTTCGCTCGTTCCTCAGGAATTCTATTGTCTAACGCTCTCCTCTCATTGTTTCTACTTATTCTTCTGTGTTCGTGAGCTTAAACTATGTCGTTAATTCGTACACATATGCATGGGCTTTTACGTGTAAGACCGTTTTTACCCTCCTTGTAGGGAGCCATACTCCGTTTTCGGGGGCTGTGCATGCTGGGTATGTTCTTGTTTCCATAACCCTTCGAAGGCTGATATGGATTACAGGATACATGTGTGTTTGATTTTTTTTTTTTTTTTTTTTTTTGCGTGCGTATACACACGAACAAGGTTCAGGCACTGGCAGGTCTACACATAATTACGTTGACTCTGGATATCAGAAAAAGTCTCCACACTTCACAAAGAGGTTGCGCCGGGACGGGCGCAGTAGCCGAGTGGTTAAAACGTTGGACTGTCAATCTGAGGGTCTCGGGTTCGAATCACGGTGATGGCGCCTGGTGGGTAAAGGGTGGAGATTTTTACGGTCTCCCAGGTCAACATATGTGCAGACCTGCTAGTGCCTGAACCCCCTTCGTGTGTAAATGCAAGCAGAAGATCAAATACGCACGTTAAAGATCCTGTAATCCATGTTAGCGTTCGGTGGGTTATGGAAACAAGAACATACCCAGCATGCACACCCCCGAAAACGGAGTATGGCTGCCTACATGGCGGGGTAAAAACGGTCATGCACGTAAAAGCCCACTCGTGTGCATACGAGTGAACGCAGAAGAAGAAGAAGAAGGTAGCGCCGGAACCGGGGATGGAACTCAGGAAACTCGGACAAGAATCCAGCGTAAGAACCAATCAGCCACCGCACCAGGAGAACATGTACAGTCTCCAAAAAACTGTTAATTACATAGCTGTCCTTTAATTAAACTGGATGAAAACTGGATCGGATCGGTAGACAGCTCACATATTTGACGATGAACAAGCTTCTGCACTTCTCGCTGTCTCCAGTGATGACAGCGTTACGTCTGTAACACACACACACACACACACACACATGGCGCACGCGCGCACGTACATCGCCAGAGACAGAGATAAAGAGAGATACAACACACACACACACACACACACACACACACACACAGAGGGAGAGAGAGAGAGAGAGACATGCATGCACACACACTAACACACACACACACGCACACACGCATGGACACACACACTCATGCACACATGCACATACACACACACACACACATACACACATACTAACACATAGGACTCAGACACATGCGCACAGCAGAGAAAAAAATATAAAGAGAGGCAGACATACACAGGGACAAAGCCCCGAATTTGACTTGAAATGATACACGATACTGAAGTGAGAACATTTGGTTGACAGACTGTCAAAGACAGACGGGAGGGGGGGGAGGGGGGGGGCGGGGGGGGGGTGGGTATCTCTGGTTAACAGACAGTGTGGGATGGGGAGGGGGGTATCTTTGGTTAACAGTGTGGGACGGGGAGGGGGGGTATCTTTGGTTAACAGTGTGGGACGGGGAGGGGTGTATCTCTGGTTAACAGTGTGGGACGGGGAGGGGGGGGGTATCTCTGGTTAACAGACAGTGTGGGACGGGGAGGGGGGGTATCTCTGGTTAACAGACAGTGTGGGACGGGGAGGGGGGTTATCTCTGGTTAACAGTGTGGGACGGGGAGGGGGGGTATCTCTGGTTAACAGTGTGGGATGGGGAGGGGGGGTATCTCTGGTTAACAGACAGTGTGGGACGGGGAGGGGGGGTATCTCTGGTTAACAGTGTGGGATGGGGAGGGGGGGTATCTCTGGTTAACAGACAGTGTGGGACGGGGAG
>NC_134905.1:1894682-1907182 GCF_041734735.1 Babylonia areolata | reverse complement strand
CCATGGTCATTGCTACACACATCACAACACGTCTATCCTGAAATGTATCCATGGTCATTGCTACACATCTCAGCACGCCTATCCTGAAATGTATCCATGGTCATTGCTACACATCTCAACACGTCTATCCTGAAATGTATCCATGGTCATTGCTACACACATCTCAACACGTCTATCCTGAAATGTATCCATGGTCATTGCTACACATCTCAACACGTCTATCCTGAAATGTATCCATGGTCATTGCTACACACATCTCAACACGCCTATCCTGAAATGTATCCATGGTCATTGCTACACATCTCAACACGTCTATCCTGAAATGTATCCATGGTCATTGCTACACACATCTCAACACGTCTATCCTGAAATGTATCCATGGTCATTGCTACACACATCTCAACACGTCTATCCTGAAATGTATCCATGGTCATTGCTACACACATCTCAACACGTCTATCCTGAAATGTATCCATGGTCATTGCTACACACACCACAACACGTCTATCCTGAAATGTATCCATGGTCATTGCTACACACATCACAACACGTCTATCCTGAAATGTATCCATGGTGATTGCTACACACATCTCAACACGTCTATCCTGAAATGTATCCATGGTCATTGCTACACACATCTCAACACGCCTATCCTGAAATGTATCCATGGTCATTGCTACACATCTCAACACGTCTATCCTGAAAGGTATCCATGGTCATTGCTACACACACCACAACACGTCTATCCTGAAATATATCCATGGTCATTGCTACACACAGCTCAATTCAATTCAATTCATGTTGTTTAGAGCCCAGCCGACCGTTTAGGCCATCTCAGGGCTGTCACCACGTTTCAACAAAAAAATCTTCTCAAAACTGTAAATAAAATATCTTATTTAAAATTTTTATGTTTACAGCCCAGCCAGCCACTTAGGCCATCTCAGGGCTGTGACCACAACGAATCTTTACAGTATGCCTTTTTTTTAAAAACATGCAATTAAAAATATCTAAATCTTGTTAAAAATATTTGTTTCTCTTAAAAAGTCCATTACTGCCCAGGGAGGCACATCCCTGAACAGTGTTCTCAAGGACTCCACACAGCTCAACGCGTCTATCCTGAAATGTATCCATGTTGATCTTTACACATCTCAACACGTCTATCCTGAAATGTATCCATGGTGATCTTTACACATCTCAACACGTCTATCCTGAAATACATCCATGGTGATTGCTACACATCTCAACACGTCTATCCTGAAATACATCCCTGGTGATTGCTACACATCTCAACACGTCTATCCTGAAATACATCCCTGGTGATTGCTACACATCTCAACACGTCTATCCTGAAATGTATCCATGGTGATTGCTACACATCTCAACACGTCTATCCTGAAATGTATCCATGGTGACTTATTAAAGACGAACAACTCAACTTGTCTGTCCTGAAATACATCCATGGTGACTTATTAAAGACGAACAACTCAACTTGTCTGTCCTGAAATACATCCAGGGTGACTTATTAAAGACGAACAACCCTGAAACACTGTCATGATGAACTGCTACACACAAACACATCAACGGGTCTACCCTGAAACACTGTCATGATGAATTGCTACACACAAACACATCAACGGGTCTACCCTGAAACACTGGGTGAGGGGTTGTGACTTTCCAACAGAGGAATGAAGCCTACAGTGTGTGTCTCGTTGTATTGTACAACAGTCGTGTCCGACTATGACGATCTGAACAGAAGAAGGAGCAACTGCTGTCCTGAATTTCTTGGCCTAGGATTTGATCATAGTGGAAAGTATCTTGCCCGTGTTACAGCCTCTCGGCCAAGAAGACTAAAGTACAGTCCTCAAAGGCTAACTAGTCTCCAAAGTCTGCAGCACTTAGAGTCAGCGTAAACTTGCCTCCTAGTCTGAGAGTCATAGACCTTCACAAAACTCACAAAACTCTAAGCTGTAAATGACTTCCCATTGCAGCGGAGAAAAAATTGCTCATACAGTTCTCGCCTTGCTGTTGGCCCTGCTGTAATAATAATAATAATAATAATGGTATTTATATAGCGCTGAATCTTGTGCAGAGACAAATCAAAGCGCTTTCGCACCAGTCATTCACACGCATGCACAACTCCAAAACTGTAGAAACTAAAGACAAGGAAGAGGCAGGCAAAGGAGGCTATTTTGGGAAGAGGTGGGTTTTAAGGCCAGACTTGAAAGAGCTGAGTGTGCAGACTTGACGAAGCGAAAGAGGAAGTTCATTCCAATCGCAAGGTCCAGAGACAGAGAAAGAACGGCGGCCAACAGTCGAATGTTTGAATCTGGGTATGCGTAAACAGGGTGGATCCGAAGCCGATCGTAGTGAGCAAGATAGAGTGTAGAGGTGAAGGCAGCCGCAGAGATAGGAAGGGGCAGTTTTGTGAATACATCTATAACATAGAGTGCTGACCTTGTACTTTATTTGGTGTGAGACAGGGAGCCAGTGCAGATGTTGCAAAAGAGGAGTGATGTGCTCAGATCTTTTCTTTCTGAGAACGAGTCGGGCAGCAGAGTTTTGTATGCCCTGAAGGGACTGAATGGATGAAGCAGGCAAACAAGGCAATAGAGAGTTACAGTAGTCATTATGTCAATCTGTGATATGAGCCGAGCGTTGAGCCAGGCTTTAGCACGCACAAATGATTGGTCACGTGTAAAGAAACTTGTGTTCACAATGTCGAGATGAAGGCAATGCGTTTGGGGGGAGTGGGAGGAGACGGGGGTGACGGGGGGGGGGGGATGGGGGGTACGGGGGTGTGGGGGAGACGGGACTTGCCAACAAGAGGAGTGTCCACGTGTGACTCACGTGATATAAAAGGCACGACGTAATGTGTTTGTAGGGGGGTTGGCGTACGACTTGCCGACAAGAGAATTGTTGACGAGTGACTCACGTGATATAAAAGGCATGACGTAATAACTGGTCATGTGTGAAGAAACATGTCTTGATATTGTCGAGATGAAGGTGATGTGTTTGTGGGGGTAGGCGTATGACTTGCCGACAAGAGAATTGTTGACGAGTGACTCACGTGATATAAAAGGCATGACGTAATAACTGGTCATGTGTGAAGAAACATGTCTTGATATTGTCGAGATGAAGGTGATGTGTTTGTGGGGGTAGACGTATGACTTGCCGGCAAGAGAACTGTTGACCAGTGACTCACGTGATATAAAAGGCATGACGTAATAACTGGTCATGTGTGAAGAAACACGTCTTGACATTGTCGAGATGAAGGTGATGTGTTTGTGAGGGTGGGGGGTGACTTGCCGACAGGAGGACTGTTGATGTGTGACTCACGTGATATAGAAGGCACGACGTAATATATGTTCTTGAACGTCGATGGGGTACTCAGAAAACACCTGCACCTTTTGCAACTCCCGTCGGGCCTGCAAAATAAACAACAAAATTACAGCAAGAACAACATAAACAACAACAACTATAGCAAAATGTTTGGATATTAAACTACTTTTTTCTGCATACAAAATGTGTGTGTGTGTGTGTGTGTGTGTGTGTGTGTGTGTGTGTGTGTGATTCTGCAGCTCAATATGTTTAAGAACTGGTACTCTGTGTCTTACCATGATGCGTATGTGGCTTGTATGTTAATTGATGCTGACACCAACTGAAAGCAAGTTGTATTTCTTACCACTGCTCCCTAATATCAAGTCATTTGTCCTATGATGTTTGGAATGAAAATTCGCTCC
Source organism: Babylonia areolata (assembly GCF_041734735.1). Lineage (NCBI taxonomy): Eukaryota > Metazoa > Mollusca > Gastropoda > Neogastropoda > Buccinidae > Babylonia > Babylonia areolata. The sequence continues at coordinate 1,903,442 of NC_134905.1, read as the reverse complement.
CAGTAACACATTTTTTTCGGTAACATATTCTCGTAATCAAATGAAAAAAAAAGGAAGAAAGAGAAGACGTGGCTATACCAGAGTGGGGAGAACAGGGGAAAAAGAGGAGGGGGGGGGAAGAGGAGGACTAGGAGGACTGGGAGGAGGAGAAGAGAAAAAGAGAAGGTGGAGGAGAGGAGGAGAAAAAGGAACCTAGGAGAATAACAAGAACAAGAAACAGGAACGAAAAGAAGAAGAGCTTGGTGAATATGTCGAAAGAGAGAAAGAAAGAAAGAAAGGAAGGAAAACAGCAACAGCAGTAACTATACTACTACTGCTACTACTGCTTCAAAAAACAATAGTAATAATTATAATATTAGTACTACTACTACTAAAGATAATGATGAAGAAAAAAAATTAATGTAATAATAACAACAACGATATTAACAATAGTGATAATAAATAACATGATAGGGCTCGCCCACAACACATATATATATACGATAGTCAGTCGTGTTCGACTATGACCATCAGAACAGCAGAGGAGGCAACTGCTGTTCCGACTATTTGGAATAGAATTTGATTATAGTGGAGAGTGTCTTGCCCAAGTTACATCCCCACTCTCTCGGCCAACAGGATTTTAGGACAGTCGGCGTTGGGATGGTTCCCAAAGGCCAGCTAGCCCACAAGGCCCACAACACAACACTGTAACAAACAGGCATGCTGGGCGCTGTTGACATAGGTCAAGATCAATGATGATGACCATGACGATGATGATAATTACGATGACGATGACGATGACCACGACAAGCATGATTGTGATGACAACGACAGACCATGTTGATGATTACGAAGACAATGAAGACGAGGACGACGAGGTTGATTTTGACGACAATGATGACGGTGGATATAACAGATGCAGGGCTGTAAAAGAGAGAGAGACAGACAGACAAAGAGAGAGGCAGACAGACACAGAGAGAGATAAAGACAAAGAGAGGCAACAAGAAACAGACACAGACACAGACAGACAGACCAAGATAGTTTCAGTTTCAGTTTCAGTTTCAGTAGCTCAAGGAGGCGTCACTGCGCTCGGACAAATCCATATACCCTACACCACATCTGCCAAGCAGATGCCTGACCAGCAGCGTAACCCAACGCGCTTAGTCAGGCCTTGAGGAAAAAAAAGTAAATAAATAATAGATAAATACAACAACAAAAATTACTACTAATAATAATAATATGTATAAGGCGCAAAAACTTGATGAAGTCAACTATAAGCGTACAACAAATAAATAAATAAATAGTAATAGAATAAAATTTTTTTTTTTTTTAAATAATAATAAATAATAAGAATAAGAATAAAATTAATTAATTAATTAATTGAATAAATAAATAAATAAATAAGACAACAAGATAGACAGACAGAAAGACAAAGCGAAACAAAGAGAGGCAAAGAGAGAGAGAGAGAGAGCGAGAGAAAGAGAGAGGAGAACGCTCTCACCTCCTCCAGCTGAAGCAAGGTGCGGTCTTCTGGACAGGAGGTGAGTGTGTCAGACACTTGGGAACTGATGGAGATCTGTCAGAGATCAGGGCTTGTTGTTTGGTGGTGTGTGGTGGTGTGGTGTGGTGTGGTTGTGGTTGTGGGCTGTGGTTGTGTGCTGTGTTGTGCTGAGCTGTGATTTTCTGTATCATGTTGTCGCTGGTGTTGTGGATGTGTCGTGGTGTAGTGGTGTGTTGTGGTCTTATTTTGTGCTGGACTCTTGCTGTTGTATCGTGTTGTGCTGTTGTTGTTGTTGTATCGTGCTGTGTATATTGTTGTTCTGTGATGTGCTGTTGTATAGTGCTGTGTTGTATTGTTGTATCGTGCTGCGTTGTGTTGTTGTATAGTGCTGCGTTGTATTGTTGTATAGTGCTGCGTTGTATTGTTGTATTGTGCTGCGTTGTATTGTTGTATAGTGCTGTGTTGTATTGTTGTATAGTGCTGTGTTGTATTGTTGTATAGTGCTGTGTTGTGTTGTTGTATAGTGCTGTGTTGTGTTGTTGTATAGTGCTGCGTTGTATTGTTGTATAGTGCTGCGTTGTATTGTTGTATAGTGCTGCGTTGTGTTGTTGTATTGTGCTGCGTTGTATTGTTGTATAGTGCTGTGTTGTATTGTTGTATTGTGCTGTGTTGTGTTGTTGTATCGTGCTGCGTTGTGTTGTTGTATAGTGCTGCGTTGTATTGTTGTATAGTGCTGTGTTGTGTTGTTGTATAGTGCTGCGTTGTGTTGTTGTATAGTGCTGTGTTGTGTTGTTGTATAGTGCTGCGTTGTGTTGTTGTATAGTGCTGCGTTGTATTGTTGTATAGTGCTGCGTTGTGTTGTTGTATAGTGCTGCGTTGTGTTGTTGTATAGTGCTGCGTTGTGTTGTTGTATAGTGCTGTCTTGTGTTGTTGCATTGTACTGTGATGTGCTGTTGTATAGTGCTGTGTTGTAATGTTGTACTGTGATGTGCTGTTGTATAGTGCTGTGTTGTAATGTTGTACTGTGATGTGCTGTTGTATAGTGCTGTGTTGTAATGTTGTACTGTGATGTGCTGTTGTATAGTGCTGTGTTGTAATGTTGTACTGTGATGTGCTGTTGTATAGTGCTGTGTTGTAATGTTGTACTGTGATGTGCTGTTGTATAGTGCTGTGTTGTATTGTTGTATCGTGCTGCGTTGTGTTGTTGTATCGTGCTGTGTTGTATTGTTGTATAGTGCTGTGTTGTATTGTTGTACTGTGATGTGCTGTTGTATAGTGCTGTGTTGTATTGTTGTACTGTGATGTGTTGTTGTATAGTGCAGTGTTGTATTGTTGTACTGTGATGTGTCGTTGTATAGTGCTGCATGCTGTTGTATCGTGTTGTGTTGTATTGTTGTATAGTGCTGTGTTGTATTGCTGTACTGTGATGTGTTGTTGTATAGTGCAGTGTTGTACTGTTGTACTGTGATGTGTCGTTGTATAGTGCTGTGTTGTATTGTTGTACTGTGATGTGCTGTTGTATAGTGCTGTGTTGTATTGTTGTACTGTGATGTGCTGTTGTATAGTGCAGTGTTGTACTGTTGTACTGTGATGTGTCGTTGTATAGTGCTGCATGCTGTTGTATCGTGTTGTGTTGTATTGTTGCATAGTGCTGTGTTGTATTGTAGTATCGTGCGGTGTTGTGTTGTGTTGTTGTATCGTACCGTGTTGTATTGTTGTACTGTGATGTGCTGTTGCATCGTGCTGTATTGTATTGTATTGTTGTGCTGTGCTGTGCTGTGCTGTGCTGTGCTGTGCTGTGCAGCGTTGCGGTGCAGTGTGGTGTGATGCGGTGTGGTCTCTCTCTCATATATATATATATATATATATATATATATATATATATATATATATAAAATAAATAAAGTTGAAAAACAACACCGAATTTTCGCTGCCACCGGGCAGCTTGGTCACAGACTACGCTGATAACAGGTGACGTAATGCTATTTTTTACGTCAGTCATCTTTCTGACCTGACATGACGTCTTCTACTACGTAAAGTTATCATGTTCTAAATGTTCCTTCAATTGTCTATGTACCCATCACTCTTTTGTGTGTGTTTGTGTGTGTGGGTGGCTGTGTCTGTGTCGGTGAGTTTGCGTGCACACGTGTCTGTGTGTCCGCCACCATCGCCCCTCCACCCCCCCCCCTACCCCCCACCCCCCTCCCCTCACCTCCTCCTTCCGTTTAAACATGTTGACGTCGATGGATCTGCCGGCCCCATAGTCCACCGTCACCGTCACCGAATCCCCGATGTCCACGTAGGTACTGGGCTCCACCTCCAGGGCTTTGGATCTCAGCACAGCATCATCCTCATTTATTATGTGTATGATATTGATACCGATAATGTATGGCGCCCCTTGTCTCTCTTCGAGCCCAGGGTGGTGGTTTTTTTTTTTACATGAAAGCAAAAGTTACAATCTGCATGTACCACTCATGACCCTCCCTCTCTCTCTCTTTCTCTCAGAGAAGATTAGTGTGTATCAGCCCCGTGTATGCATGCGTGCGTAAGCTGGTGCGCGCGCGCGCGCGCGCATGTGTATGTGTGTGTGTGTGTGTGTGTGTGTGTGACTGGGTTATATTCCATGCTATTTTTTATGTTTCTGTCTACAGTGTCCGTACCGTTTTGTTTTTTTTTTTTTTTTTTTTCATCTTTTGTGCGTGTGTGTGTGTGTGTGTGTGTGTGTGTACATTATATGTGTGTGTGTATATGTATGTGTATGTGTATGTATGCGTATATATATATATGTGTGTGTGTGTGTGTGTGTGTGTGTGTGCGTATCTTTTATCATGTCAGTCTTACATATGCATATTTTAGCCATTGTCATGTTCAATTTTGTAGACTTATTTTACGACACTTAGTCTTAAATTTCATTTTTTTTTTTTTTTTTGATTGTGAAGCGCGGTGAGATGGGGGGGTGGGGAGGGGGGGGGGGGGGTACTGCGCTATATAAGCCTACATTTTATTTTTTTTTTTATTATCATTATTATTATCGTCTCGGTTTGCTTTTCCAGCCAAACTTGGGAGAAAGGGGTACAGCGGGATTCGAACCTCACGGACACTGTATTAGCAGATAAGCGTCTTAACCTTACTCCTTAACACACAGGCCGAAGAACAGGCAGACGGACAGACTGGCACAGGTGGTTTACAATACAGATCAGACAGACGGACAGACTGACACAGGTGGTTTACAATACAGATCAGACAGGCGGACAGACTGACACAGGTGGTTTACAATACAGTTCAGACACACGGACAGACTGACACAGGTGGTTTACAATACAATTCAGACAGGCGGACAGACTGACACAGGTGGTTTACAATACAGATCAGACAGGCGGACAGACTGACACAGGTGGTTTACAATACAGATCAGACAGGCGGACAGACTGACACAGGTGGTTTACAATACAGTTCAGACAGACGGACAGACTGACACAGGTGGTTTACAATACAGTTCAGACACACGGACAGACTGACACAGGTGGTTTACAATACAGATCAGACAGGCGGACAGACTGACACAGGTGGTTTACAATACAGATCAGACAGGCGGACAGACTGACACAGGTGGTTTACAATACAGATCAGACAGACGGACAGACTGACACAGGTGGTTTACAATACAGATCAGACAGACTGACACAGGTGGTTTACAATACAGATCAGACAGACGGACAGACTGACACAGGTGGTTTACAATACAGATCAGACAGACGGACAGACTGACACAGGTGGTTTACAATACAGATCAGACACACGGACAGACTGACACAGGTGGTTTACAATACAGATCAGACACACGGACAGACTGACACAGGTGGTTTACAATACAGATCAGACAGACGGACAGACTGACACAGGTGGTTTACAATACAGTTCAGACAGACGGACAGACTGACACAGGTGGTTTACAATACAGATCAGACAGACTGACACAGGTGGTTTACAATACAGATCAGACAGGCGGACAGACTGACACAGGTGGTTTACAATACAGATCAGACAGGCGGACAGACTGACACAGGTGGTTTACAATACAGATCAGACAGGCGGACAGACTGACACAGGTGGTTTACAATACAGATCAGACAGGCGGACAGACTGACACAGGTGGTTTACAATACAGATCAGACAGGCGGACAGACTGACACAGGTGGTTTACAATACAGTTCAGACAGACGGACAGACTGACACAGGTGGTTTACAATACAGATCAGACAGGCGGACATACTGACACAGGTGGTTTACAATACAGATCAGACAGGCGGACAGACTGACACAGGTGGTTTACAATACAGATCAGACAGGCGGACAGACTGACACAGGTGGTTTACAATACAGTTCAGACAGGCGGACAGACTGACACAGGTGGTTTACAATACAGATCAGACAGACGGACAGACTGACACAGGTGGTTTACAATACAGATCAGACAGGCGGACAGACTGACACAGGTGGTTTACAATACAGATCAGACAGACGGACAGACTGACACAGGTGGTTTACAATACAGATCAGACAGGCGGACAGACTGACACAGGTGGTTTACAATACAGATCAGACAGGCGGACATACTGACACAGGTGGTTTACACTACAGATCAGACAGGCGGACAGACTGACACAGGTGGTTTACAATACAGATCAGACAGACGGACAGACTGACACAGGTGGTTTACAATACAGATCAGACAGACGGACAGACTGACACAGGTGGTTTACAATACAGATCAGACAGGCGGACAGACTGACACAGGTGGTTTACAATACAGATCAGACAGGCGGACAGACCTCATACCTTTGAGCCATGTTCCTGCTGATCCTTAACATGGACTGCACTTTTCTGTAACCTTTGTGCCAACGTTTTCGACACTGTCAACACGCAGTCATGTTTCAAATTCAAAATCCTAAACCTTTTATTCAGCCATCTCTACAGTCACAGGCTCGTTATAAAAACAAACCAAAATATGATCGAGCATGCAACAACAACAACAACAACAACAAAATATTAAGATTAGTCAGATAAAAAAAAAAAACAAAAAAAAAAACAGCGCCTGCCGATAGACTAACACACACACACACACACACACACACACACACACACACAATCTGTATAGATAAAAACATCCAACAAATAAATCTGTACGTATCAGTATGTACCAAAATGTCTCAAAATATACACAGGCACGCACACACACGACATATATCACGCCAATGAAGTCAACAAAGTTAACACGAAATTTGTTTATCATTTTATTTAAAGAAAACGGAAAAAAAACAACTGCGTACGCAGCCAGTAACGATTACCCGTGCAAGCACACACACACACACACACACACCTCTCTCTCTCTCTCTTTTTTTTTTTTTTTTTTTTTTTTTTTTTTTTTTTGTTGTTATATATATATATATATACACCTGCAAAACCTCTGTAACCACGGTGGTCTATACCACGTCACTCGGTCTTTCTATTGTACTGAATTGCATCGTACTGTACTGTACTGTACTGTACAGTATCGTATTGTACTGTACTCTACTGTACTGCAAAACCACCCTTTCTCTTCCGCCTTCAAGTGTAGGGTGATTCATTGTGGTCTTGCTATTACGTCTTGCAATTTTATGTCGAAGGCATATTGTATGCGTGCATACATTTGTGTGTGTGTGTGTGTGTGTGTGTGTGTGTGTGTTAGTGTGTGTGTCTGTGTATTTGTCTGTGTGTGTGTGTGTGTGTGTGTGTGTGTGTGTGTGTGTGTGTGTGTTTGTCTGTGGGAGGGGGAAAAGAGAGAGCATGTCTGAGCCACTATTGTTGTTTTTTTGTGGTGATTTTTAGATGTGGAGAAGCTGGTTGTTGAATGACATTTTAACACCCTGAGCGCATAGCAAATTCTTCTGTTTAAAAGCCAGTAAAGTGTTAAAGCCTTAAACTCATCCTCAGAAAGAAAAGAGTGTTGAAGTCTTGAAGTGTAACACTGACCTTGAGAGAATAAAGGGTGTTGAAAGTCTTGAAGTGTAACACTGACCTTGAGAGAATAAAGGGTGTTGAAGTCTTGAAGTGTAACACTGACCTTGAGAGAATAAAGGGTGTTGAAGACTTGAAGTGTAACACTCACCTTGAGAGAATAAAGGGTGTGGAAGTCTTGAAGTGTAACACTGACCTTGAGAGAATAAAGTATGTGGAAGTCTTGAAGTGTAACACTGACCCTCAGAGAATAAAGGGTGTTGAAGTCTTGAAGTGTAACACTGACCTTGAGAGAATAAAGGGTGTTGAAGTCTTGAAGTGTAACACTGACCTTGAGAGAATAAAGTATGTGGAAGTCTTGAAGTGTAACACTGACCTTGAGAGAATAAAGAGTGTTGAAGTCTTGAAGTGTAACACTCACCTTGAGAGAATAAAGTATGTGGAAGTCTTGAAGTGTAACACTGACCTTGAGAGAATAAAGGGTGTTGAAGTCTTGAAGTGTAACACTCACCTTGAGAGAATAAAGGGTGTTGGGTGTCTTGAAGTGTAACACTCACCTTGAGAGGATAAACGGTGTTGAAGTCTTGAACTATAACACTGACCTTGAGAGAATAAAGGTTGTGGAAGTCTTGAAGTGTAACACTGACCTTGAGAGAACGGCGTTTCCTAGCAGCCTCCTCCATGCGACGGAAGTAATCCTTGTGGAAGTCCTTCAGGCCCTTGTCCATGGGCACCCCCAGGGTCTCCTCCTGTCCTTCCTCCACTATTTTGTCTGTGTACACACACACACACACACACACACACACACACACACAGAGAGAGAGAGAGAGAGAGAGAGTGAAGAAGATGACTGAAGATGTTTTATTCATAAAGGCCATAGCCCCTTAGAAGGGGGATAAACATGAAAGTCGCGTACAAATACACAGAACGTTCAAGATGTTACGAAGGCACTTCGACGTTTAAACGCTTTACACAGATAAAGAGTGAATTGTTTCACAAGACTTTCGTTTGTAGATGACATTAACAAGACGAGTTTGAATAAACAAGGTTGTCTGAGAGAGAGAGAGAGAGAGAGAGAGAGAGAGAGAGAGAGAGAGAGAGAGAGAGAGAGAGAGAGCGCATTGATTCATTTAATATACATTTCGTTGTTGTTGTTATTGTTGTTTTCAAGTCTATTTTCTTCTTTTCTTTTCTCAGATGTCTTGATTTTGTAAAGAAACTTTAGAAATAGAAAATGCAGATGCTGCTTACTTTGACTTCAACTTTGACTCTCTCTCTCTCTC
>NC_134905.1:1859682-1892182 GCF_041734735.1 Babylonia areolata | reverse complement strand
TCTTCTGTTTCACTCTTCTGGATCAATACGTCGCTTTACATCCATTTACTGGCATAGACGCGACGGGGGGGGGGGGGGGGGGGGGGGGGGGGGGGTGGTTGCGCAACGCGTTGGTGTTACTGGCTTCTGGCTTTTGCTGGAGCCGGTTTGAAGCTATCCACTGACTTTTTAATGGACGATGGTATCGTCTAGATGGTTCCACTCAATTATTGTCTTTGGGAAGTATGAGTATCGGGGTAATCCTGCAGTTTAGAATACTAAACTCAGGGGCCGTTAAAATGAAAAAGTAGAAGGTGTTTTAGACTGACTTCGATGCGCTGAGTCGAATGCAACCCTCAGCTAAGCTCTAAGACCACTCCTTTTGCCACGAAACTGGATCAAATGCACGGTAAGTAGTACTCCTTCCCGACCTGCACGCCATTTTGACTGCTGATTACGTGGGTGAACGCGTCAGTAACCAGCAATCAAAATGGCTCGCCGATAGTTGCTCGGGAAGTGACTGACTGAGTTTACTATTTATTATGTCTCTGTTTCATTGACAAGGAGTGGCCGTAGAGCTTAGCTGAGGGTTGCATTCGACTCAGCGCATCAAGGTCAGTCTAAAACAACCTCTATTTTTTTCATTTGAACGGCCCCCTGAGTTTAGTATTCTAAACTGCAGGATTACTGAGTATCGGTACTGGTCGGTGTTTGTTACAGGGACACAGTAGCATCTATCGTTTCATTTGTTCACGATTGCATGTAATATTTAAAAGTATTTTTTTCTCCATAATCACATAAGGGATACTAATTTTTTGTTGATGTGGATTTTATTTTTCACTTTGTTCAGTGTAATATATTATACAATGTACTTTTTTTTCGAAATCCGTACGTGTACTCTTCTTCGTCTTCTGCGTTCGTGGGCTGCAACTCCCACGTTCACTCGTATGCACACGAGTGGGCTTTTACATGTATGACCGTTTTTACCCCGCCATGTAGGCAGCCATACTCTGTTTTCGGGGGTGTACGTGTACTCTGAAACTAGCTCTACGCATACGATTCTGCTAGCTGCTGCGTTCTTGAAACTAGCTCCACGCATACGATTCTAATAAACTGTAGTATTCTTGTAAGGACAAAGAAATATCGACAACTGAATGACACTGTGCTCATTGTTTCGCTGCTCTGCCCATTTTACAATCAAAATCATGAAGGGTTAGTTGGTATCCAGCAGAACTGAAGAAGTGATTATGGTTTCTCGGGAAAATACAGAATTGATTGAGAGGCTGACAGGCGCAATAGCCGAATGGTTAAAGCGTTGGACTTTCAATCTGAGGGTCCCGGGTTCGAATCTCGGTGACGGCGCCTGGTGGGTAAAGGGTGGAGATTTTTCCGATCTCCCAGGTCAACATGTTTGCAGACCTGCTAGTGCCTGAACCCCCTTCGTGTGTACACGCAAGCAAATGATCAAATACGCACGTTAAAGATCCTGTAATCCATGTCAGCGTTCGGTGGGTTATGGAAACAAGTAAATACCCAGCATGCACACCCCCGAAAGCGGAGTATGGCTGCCTACATGGCGGGGTAAAAACGGTCATACACGTAAAAGCCCACGCGTGTACATACGAGTGAACGTGGGAGTTGCAGCCCACGAACGCAGAAGAAGAAGAAGAAGATTGAGAGACTGCTTTCAATTACAGTTCTGATTTTTCTCTGTTTCAGTGATTGCAGTGCCTAAAGCACTGACAGAATCAACTGTTTTTAACTGTCTCGTGGAAAATTAAGCAGGAAATTTAGGGCCATCTATAATATGACAATGTGTTCAGCTGTAAATAGGGATTTGTTGTTCCCAATAAGAAACAGACTGTTTATCTTAATGCCGAAAAGGTAAAATAATAAACTACAAAAATACTGCTACCACTGCCTGATATGTAAGCAGAGACAGAAGAGGTAACAGTTTAATGTTAAACAAGAGAGGCAAGGCCTTGTGATACACTTTTAAAAAATCGTTAAATTTGTTCTGTATTTGTTATTATAAAGCTTCGCGTTTAAAAAAAAAAAGAAAAAAAAAAGTCCTAACCAGATTCGAACCCCGCGTGTTCGGGTGAGAAGAAACTACCTTATCCATTACACTATCGTGGCTCCTTAACTGACGTTCTAAAATATAACATTTGAACATATTTTTTTAAAGGGCGATAAATCAATTGTGGTATTCGCAGTGAGAACGTTGTTTAAATCATATTCTGGTGTATCTTGGGCATTCAAAAAATCTTTAAGGGCAATAAAAAATTCTTTTTAATGGCTATCGCCGCAATCACACTGCAACATTTAGCCGTTTTCACTAGATCTAGATAGATGTACAAGTTTAGTTACACCCGCCGGGAATGTAGTACGACACGGTTGATTCAATTTCTCTTTTATGTTCATTCTAGTTTTATAGTTTTAAAGTTGATATGAAAATTTAGTATTTTGTTAAACTAATAACATGTAGAGCCAAGTACAAGTACTTCTAAACGTCGTAAGAAGTGAAAAGGACTTCATTTTGAGAAAAGTCAAGACTGGAAATTTTCTCGTTTCATCGTGATCAGTTCAAGGGTATTAACTCGCATGGTTTACAATTTTTAACTGTGAATTCCGACTGATTCTGTGGATGTTTTTATGGCAGTTTGGGGCATAATCCAGTAAGTGATGATGTGTTCACAAATCTTTCTCTGAATAAATATTTAACGGTCTCCTCCAACTTTCCATCACATGTTATCGTGTATTGTCCATTGAATATAGGATTGAACGGGCAGGTCAACAACTTGACACAAAATGGCGTCGTTCGCGTTCGCGAAGAATATGAGCACGCGCTTTGAATGTGTATAAATATGTGTACGCAATTGATTTTTGCCCATGACCTTCAGGGCTCAACCAATAGATCTGTAAAGTCCACTCGTCGTATTTATTTTAGTATTTTCCGAAAAAGACCACTTGGGCGAATGAACACAGTGAAAGCCCTGTACACTGAGAGTAAAACACAAGCTTTTTACGTATTGAGTATAATTTCAAAATGTAATGTTTAAGATGAGAAAGATCAGTTTAAAGCAAATTAAGTCCCCTGGCATTAATTACAGAGTAATTTCCTTTTTTTACTATCTGCACCAAAACGTTTGCAAAATAAATAAAACTTCCATGCTTAGCAAAAGAAGTTCCTGTTTGAACAAAAAATGATAATAATGACTGCTTTTGTTGTGTCAGAATATCAGATCAAAGTGCCAAGTTTAGAGAATACAAAAAATATAAATATAACAGTAAATGCAGTTTGCATATAATTAGGCTTCTTTTTTTTTTTCTTTTTTTTGTGCCCATCCCAGAGGTGCAATATTGTTTTAAACAAGATGACTGGAAAGAACTGAATCATTCCTATTTTTATGCCTAATTTGGTGTCAACTGACAAAGTATTTGCAGAGAAAATGTCAATGTTAAAGTTTACCACGGGCACAAACAAACACACACACACACACACACACACACACACACACACACACACACACAGACAACGAACACCGGGTTAAAACATAGACTCACTTTGTTTACACAAGTGAGTCAATAAATCACATTGCAGACTGAAAGTGCGCAGTTCCTTCTTTACTGAGCGAGTCGTTAATAAATGGAACGGTTTGCCAGACAGTGTTGTGACTGCCCCAACCATGTTATCTTTCAATACTAGGTTAGACGCTCACTGGGCCAACTCTCCAAGTATTTATGACCCAGTATGCTATCATTAGGCCACGCATGCTGGAATACTGTATCCAGTTGAACGACGAACAGGCCTTCACAGGCCTCAAACGTCTAATTCCAGTTCAAGTTACTTCGTTTCTTTGATGGTGATGAAGATATGGACACACATTGCGCCTGTTTTCGGTCAGAGAGACCAAACTCTAAGCGCTTTACAAACACGGAGTTACTTGCACAACAGGCTGCCTACCTGGGTAACGTCGACTGACCATTGACAATGGAAGTTCATCATTTGTTTCCTGTGCCATTCAGTCAGGTTTCACACACACACACACACACACACACACACACACACACACACACACTTGTAACATTTTCACGTGTATGACCGTTTTCATTTGTTTACACCGCCGTGTAGGCAGCCATACTCCGTTTCTGGGTGTATGTATTCTCCGGGTTTGTTCTTGCTTTCAGAAACTACCGAACGCTTACCGATGGATCATATAGGTGTTTTTTTTTACTCTTTCCATACGAACGGCGAAAGAGACGAAACAGCGTTTCACCCCAATTACCATCATCAAAATATTGCAAGTGGAAGGCTCTTATACTGAAGACGTGAATGTTGACAAAGAATACCACAATTCTGACGACGGAAGCTAAAGGCTGGGTCATTCAGACACCCACTAGACATCCGAGGGGTCTGTGTAGAGGAGAAGAGAGGACTGGCCGTACTGAGTGAGTTAACGTGCGTATTCACAAGGGGATTCAGGCTCTAGCAAGTCTGCACATATGCTGACCTGGGAGATCGGGGAAAATCTCCACCATTAACCCACAAGGTGCCACTGGGGTCGAACTCACGAACCTCGGGCCAGACTCCAGTGCTCTACTTGTTCGCCCACTGACCACAGCCACTGTTGCTGGTTTCTTGACCTGACCTTTGTCAGCACAAACACAGCACTCACCTGACCTCTGTCAGCACAAACACAGCACTCACCTGACCTTTGTCAGCACAAACACAGCACTCACCTGACCTTTGTCAGCACAAACACAGCACTCACCGACCTTTGTCAGCACAAACACAGCACTCACCTGACCTTTGTCAGCACAAACACAGCACTCACCTGACCTTTGTCAGCATAAACACAGCACTCACCGACCTTTGTCAGCACAAACACAGCACTCACCTGACCTTTGTCAGCACAAACACAGTACTCACCGACCTTTGTCAGCACAAACACAGCACTCATCTGACCTTTGTCAGCACAAACACAAACACAGCACTCACCGACCTTTGTCAGCACAAACACAGCACTCACCTGACCTTTGTCAGCACAAACACAGTACTCACCGACCTTTGTCAGCACAAACACAGCACTCATCTGACCTTTGTCAGCACAAACACAGCACTCACCTGACCTTTGTCAGCACAAACACAGCACTCACCGACCTTTGTCAGCACAAACACAGCACTCACCCGACGACCTTTGTCAGCACAAACACAGCACTCACCGACTCACCGACCTTTATCAGCACAAACACAGCGCTCACCGACCTTTATCAGCACAAACACAGCACTCACCGACCTTTCTCAGCACAAACACAGCACTCACCTGACCTTTGTCAGCATAAACACAGCTCTCACCGACTTTTGTCAGCATAAACACAGCACTCACCGACCTTTGTCAGCACAAACACAGCACTCACCTGACCTTTGTCAGCACAAACACAAACACAGCACTCACTTGACCTTTGTCAGCACAAACACAGCACTCACCTGACCTTTGTCAGCACAAACACAGTACTCACCGACCTTTGTCAGCACAAACACAGCACTCACCGACCTTTGTCAGCACAAACACAGCACTCACCTGACCTTTGTCAGCACAAACACAGCACTCACCTGACCTTTGTCAGCACAAACACAGTACTCACCGACCTTTGTCAGCACAAACACAGCACTCATCTGACCTTTGTCAGCACAAACACAGCACTCACCGACCTTTGTCAGCACAAACACAGCACTCATCTGACCTTTGTCAGCACAAACACAGCACTCATCTGACCTTTGTCAGCACAAACACAGCACTCACCTGACCTTTGTCAGCACAAACACAGCACTCACCGACCTTTGTCAGCACAAACACAGCACTCACCCGGCGACCTTTGTCAGCACAAACACAGCACTCACCGACTCACCGACCTTTATCAGCACAAACACAGCTCTCACCGACCTTTGTCAGCACAAACACAGCTCTCACCGACCTTTATCAGCACAAACACAGCTCTCACCGACCTTTGTCAGCACAAACACAGCTCTCACCGACCTTTGTCAGCACAAACACAGCTCTCACCGACCTTTGTCAGCACAAACACAGCACTCACTTGACCTTTATCAGCACAAACACAGCACTCACCGACCTTTGTCAGCACAAACACAGCTCTCACCGACCTTTATCAGCACAAACACAGCTCTCACCGACCTTTGTCAGCACAAACACAGCTCTCACCGACCTTTGTCAGCACAAACACAGCACTCACTTGACCTTTGTCAGCACAAACACAGCACTCACCGACCTTTGTCAGCACAAACACAGCACTCACCGACCTTTGTCAGCACAAACACAGCACTCACCGGACCTTTGTCAGCACAAACACAGCACTCACCGACCTTTGTCAGCACAAACACAGCACTCACCGACCTTTGTCAGCACAAACACAGCACTCACCTGACCTTTGTCAGCACAAACACAGCACTCACCTGACCTTTGTCAGCACAAACACAGCACTCACCTGACCTTTGTCAGCACAAACACAGCACTCACCTGACCTTTGTCAGCACAAACACAGCACTCACCGACCTTTGTCAGCACAAACACAGCACTCACCACGCTCCACGGCCAACGTGGCCGCAACAGGAAGGTGGTATGGTGGAAACTCGAAACTATCCGACAACGCTACCCACGGCTTGAAATTCTGCACACACACACACACACACACACACACACACACACACGAACGTCCTGTACGAATGTACAAGAGCGCGCACACACACACACACACACAGAACACACACACACACACACACACTCCCTGCCACACACCCACACACACCACCGACAGCCCTCCCCTACAACGCCCTCCTCAAAACACACACACACCACACACCCTACTCAAACACACCTCATCGAACCGCATAAATCCATGCTTACGGCTCTACCCTCCAAACCACACACACTAACTGAGACTGAAAACGCGCCATTGATGGACCAAGTCTTTGTTGACCAGACGATTCAGCAACTCTGGTGACTGCACTGTGCTATTCTGACTGTGGTCCGGGCTTTGCGGCTGGTAGCTGAACTCACTGGCAACCCTCGGCTCAATCTGACACACTTTCTGTCAACGGAACCAACAAAATAAATGAATGAATGAATGAATAAAACAAGTCTTTATTGTTTAAATTTAATAGAAGGTTAAACGAAATAAAACGACGTGTCGTAGATTCCCCCCCCCCCCACCCCGCAGTACCCCCATCTCAGGTGAGGCTCACCGCGATAAAGTACACAAACTTAAGACAACGCGACATAAGAATTTGTACACACAAAAATCAACACAGTCTCACATCACACTGGCTAAAATATACAAATATAATACTGAGTGACATAAACATACGTGAATAACATAGGCAATATGACAGTCTCATATCACATCGGCCCAGATCGCAGCAAAATAAAACACATCCCATTCACCACAGTCAAAAAGTACACCAAAGAACCAGGCATCACAAAAAGCACACTAAAAAAAAACATCATATACGCAAACAGAAAAACACAAAAAGCAAACCCAGCGATTAGATCACAGAAAGGATATACAGATATATAAAAAAAAAAAAAGTTTTACCGAGAAAAATACAGTTTGAAAAGACATGTTTTAAGTGCTCCCTTAAATGCGGGTTTCAGGGTGTAATGGAGGCGTGTGGGTAGTGAATTCCACTGTTTGGGTGCAACAAAATAAAAGGAACGTTCACCATGAGTTTTTGTGTGAATCTTTGGAATAGACAGTGTGGCCATGTCATTTGATGAACAGAGTTGTCTGGATGGTGAATAGACAGAAAGTAGATCCGAAAGATAGACAGGACAAGCATCAGTGAAGAAATTGTGACAAAGGACTGAGCGTTTGTATTGCATTCGTGCTCGAATGGGGAGCCAGTGAAGGGAAGCGAGTAGGGGAGTGATGTGTTGACGTTTCTTTAGCCTTGAGTATGTGTCGTGCTGCAGAGTTTTGAACTTTCAAAAGTTTGTCAACACAGTGCTTGGACAGCCAGCAAGACGAGCATTTCCATAATCCAATCCAGATAGAACAAAAGAACAAACCAGTGTCTGTGATTTCTGTGGTTAAATACTAGCGAATGGAGCTGGTTTGTCGGAGTGCTGCATATGCTGAACTACAAATGTGATTGATGTGCATGTCAAGTGTCATGCCATCTGAAAGCACGTACCATAAATTGCATGCATATGCTGAGAAAGTTATGTCTGATGCTCCTACCAGGATAGATAAAGGCTTTGGCAAGTCCGAAAATGAGCACTTTGAATGAATGAGAAATGCTTCTGTTTTATCATTTATTCTAAGTTTGTGATCTGTCATCCATGATTTTTCACCCTGTAAAGTCTGTATGGTTTGACCTATTAATGTAGGGTGACATGTTCTTTGCTATGCTATGATGGTCACAGAGAGTTTTGAGGTCAAGATTGGAGTCCGGCAGGGATACCTTCTATCGCCCTTCTTGTTCCTCCTGGTCATTGACAGGATCATGAAGACCACTACAACAGGAAGGAACAACGGCATACAATGTACCCAACTGGATGATCTCGACTTTGTTGATGATTTGGCCCTCCTGTCGCACAACCACAGCCAGATACAGGACAAGACAACCAAGCTGGAAGCGACATCCCGAGGGGTGGGGTGGGGCTGAAGCAGCAAGAAAACCAACCTGAAGATCAACACATCCGCCAACAAACCAGTCACAACAGGTGGTAAGCCGATACATGCAGTTGACTCTTTCAGCTGTCTCGACAGCATTGTTGATAAAAATGTCACTTCCAGAGTAGGCAAAGCTAGAGCAGCCTTCATCACCCTCAGTAACATCTGGTCCTCCAAAGAAATAGCCACAACAACAAAAATACGCATCTTCAATTCCAGCGTGAAGTCCATCCTTCTCTACGGATCAGATACGTGGAGAATGACCAAAAAGATGCTACAGAAGATCCAGACTTTTATCAACAGTTGTCTGAGGCACATTTTTAAGATCCGTTGGCCAGACAAAATTAGAAACGAGGAACTGTGCCAAGAGGGGGGCAGGAACCAGTCAAGAAACAGATCCTGAGACAAAAGTGGCAAAGGACTGGCCACACCTTGAGGAAATCGCCATCCAGCACTACACGCCAGGCCCTGACCTGGAACCCCCAGGGAAGAAGAAAGAGAGGACGGCCCAAGAACAGCTGGAGGCGGGACACAGACGCAGAGCTAAACAGGCTGGGATCCAGCTGGAGAGATGCAGACAGGACAGCCCAGAGTCCAGTTTGGTGGAGAAACGTCGTTGATGTCCTATGCTCAACAGGAAGCAAAGGGCCGAAGTAAGTAAGAAAGACATGTTCTATAAAGCTGTGTGTCGTCTGCGAAAGACTGATTGGAAACTATGTGAGTTTGGATGAGTGTATGAAGAGGCTTGATGTACATGATGAAGAGTTCTTCTTCTTTCATCGTAGTGACCGCAGTCATCATGTTGACTATTCTGTCACTTTGAGGGGAGGTCGGATGCACACTGAAAAAAAAAATCTGGGCTAGTGGGGGAGACTGGAGGCCCGCGACCCAAACGTGTCAATGGTCTTGGCATCCACGACTTCCTGCGGGAAGGTCGTTCCAGTCTCTGATGGTCAGTGGTAGGAAGGACGCCTGCTGGGTCCGGCACTGAGGCAGAGCGAGGTGCTGGCTGTGGCCTCTTCTCTGGCGAGCACGCAGTGGCTGGAGCTTGTCCCTGATGCTGCTAATGGTGATGGTATCATGCCAGATGCGGTACAGCATGGAAAGGCGGGCAGTCCGGCGCCTGGCGCCTGGATTCCAGGGAGGGCCACCGCAGTTCGTCGATCATGGTTGACATGCTTGACAGAGCCCCATGGAACTGGTTGTGATGAGTGATTATTGATGATGACTGTCTGGGTGCGACTTGAAAGATATAACTCAAGAGAGAACTAATCCAGAAACCCCACGGTGGTGATGAAGGATGTCCAACAAAAGTGTATGGTCTATGGTGTCAAAAACGAAAAACAGAAACAAAAGAAAAAAGAATGAATGAATGAATGAACGAATGAAATAGAAAAAGAAGAAAGAAACAAGAGAAAGAAAGGAAGAATGAGAGAATCAGAAACAGAGGAAAAAAGATAGAAAAAATGTGGAGAAAGAAAGGAAGAAAGAAAAAAGGTGCATAGAAAGAAAGAAAAAAGAATTAGAAAGAAAGAAAGGGCCCAAAGTTGCAAAGAAAGAATTTTTTTTAATGTATCCCAAAGAATGACAAAAGAGATGAAAGAAAAAAGAAATGAAAAAAACGGAAGAAAAGAAAGCCATCAACAAACAGATCACCTCCAAAGCGGCCACACCCAGATCATGCACAAACGTCTGGAGGTTCTCATCGGTCAAGGGTACATCCTGTAACCGGAAGAGGTCCACGTACACTTGTGGAACCCCTGAACGCTGGTCTTGGGGCACCCACTTCCGGTCTATCTCTGTGGCGTACAGTGCTTGCACGGCGGTCAGCAGTCTGTTGCATCGGGTCTGGTCCCTGGATCCTGACGGCTGCTTGGACGTCTCCTGGGAGGTATAGAACATCAACTGACATGAGGAACAACCTGGTCCCTTGACCCTGACGACTGCTTGGACGTCTCCTGGGAGGTATAGAACACCAACTGAGATGAGAAACAACCTGGTCCCTGGATCTTGACAACTGCTTGAACGTCTCCTGGGAGGTATAGAACATCAACTGAGATGAGAAACAACCTGGTCCCTGGATCCTGACAACTGCTTGAACGTCTCCTGGGAAGTATTGCATCAACTAGTAATAGCCGATTGGTTAAAGCGTTGGACTTTCAGTCTGAGGGTCCCGGGTTTGAATCTCGGTGGTGCCTGGTGGGTAAAGGGTGGAGATTTTTCCGATTTCTCAAGTCAACATATGTGCAGACCTGCCAGTGCCTGAACCCCCTTCATGTGTATACGCACGCAGAAGATCAAATACGCACGTTAAAGATCCTGTAATCCATGTCAGCGTTCAGTGGGTTATGGAAACAAGAACATACCCAGCATGCAAACCCCCGAAAACGGAGTATAGCTGCCTACATGGTGGGGTAAATAAACAAAACGGTCATACACGTAAAATGTTAAATGTTACCTGTTTGTCTGAGTGTGTATGTAATGTGTGCCTGAAATCTAATTGAATGACACGGGAAACGAATGATGAGCGCCCAATGGCAGTGGTGTCAGTCACCTCTACCCAGGTAGGCAGCCTGTTGTGTAAATGACTCTGTGTTTGTAAAGCGCTTAGAGCTTGGTCTCCGACCGAGGATAGGCGCTATATAAGTATCCATATCAATCAATCAATCAACTAAGGTCAGATAACGAAACTCCTGCTGACGAGTACATCATGTTGCGACAGTTACGCAGTCCTCAAACGTGTCATGTTTCCAGACTGTACTCCACCTACCCAGGGTACAAATCCCATCTTGACAGCTTTCTCTCACCTTTCCACAATGTCCACGGAATGTTTAAAGGTGTCTGTGACCGGCATGTGTCCGCCATGGAAACATATCTGTCAGCTGCCCAACATGGACTGTTGTTCTCTGGTTGAGTCCTGTGGAAGAATTTCACTCTGATATGTAGTCCACAAATGTATATGCATGCACTCAAGGCCTGACAAGCACGTTATGCTGCTGGTCAACGCGTAAGTACGCCGGACTGACCAGCAGATCTGGTGTAGCGTATATGAATTTGCCCAAACGCAGTGACGCTTCCTTGAGAGAAAAAAAATATCTGAACGCAACGTTCCCGAGCTTTGCTGCTCACTGACCTGGGAGGTGGAGGGGTCATGGAGGTCAGGGGTCACACTGGGCCGTGCAGTCTCCGCCATTCTCTGTCGGTTCACCGCGTCTATCACGTCTAGCTTGGACTGTAGCAGACTCACCGTCGCACTGTCGTCTGTAGCCCTGTTCATACACACACACACACACACACCCACGCACGCACGCAAGCGCGCACGCACGCACACACACACACACACACACACACACACACGTACATTCGGAACTGTGTTGGCTAGTTCTTGCCGGCTTAGCGCCTGTAAAAGGTAAATAAACGACTTGTTTTATGTAGTCTGCCACGCGTAAGTTTTGCAGCTGTGTCCAGCAAGTTTAGGGGCCATGATGTCATCTTTTCGATTTCCGCGAAAGTCAAAGTGACCGCCGTCTTGTCAGTGGTCACGGGATCTAGCTATGCTCTCTGATTGGTGCTTTTTCATAATGGGTGTTGGCGATACGGGGCTGCCTGTGGAAGTTTATGCCACGGCTGCACGTGAAGGAAAATGTCTGCCGTAGTTCCGCTTGGACGGAATCCACCTTCACACGATGCGACATGCCGCATGCATGTTCTCCTTCTGTGTCTGTGTCTGTATCACATACGTCGGCAGGAACCAGTTCTTGCGTAGCACTGACGGGAAGACTTAACGGAGAGCTCCCTAAAAATACAATCATCCAATAAAAATAGATTTTTAAAAAGCGTAAGCTGAACCGTTTCAGGGTATCTTTGGCCAAGCCAGTCCGGCCAGCGTAGCACTCCCAGGGATTAAATCCCCAAGGATTTAAATGCCCCAGTTAATGTTATATGCGTGACAAGATCGACGCGGTGTTTGAAGGCCTCTACTGTCTCAGCATTAACGGTAACCTCACTGAGGCTGTTTCAGCCCCTAGCAGTTCGCGGGGAAAAGCTGTTGTTGTTGTTTTGTTTTGTTGCTGTTGTTTTTAACTCACTCAGTACGGCCAGTCCTCTCTTCTCCTCTACACAGACCCCTCGGATGTCCAGTGGGTGTCTGAATGACCCAACCTTTAGCTTCCGTCGTCAGAATTGTGGTATTCTTTGTCAACATTCACCTCTTCAGTATAAGAGCCTTCCGCTTGCAATATTTTGATGATGGTAATTGGGGTGAAACGCTGTTAACGTCGTCTCTTTCGCCGTTCGTATGGAGAGAGTTAAATTCCCGGCTTGCTGAACGCGATGTTGAAGCAACCCGAGTTGTTCCTTGTGAACTGTGAGATGATGTTTCGGGACTTCTTCGTTCACGTGCTGCAACTCCCACGCTCACAAGTGTGTACAAGCAGTGGACTCTGACTTTCATCATCGTTTTTTTTTTTTTTACCTGGCAATGTGAGGCACTCATACTGCTTTTTCGAGGATGTGCATGCTGGATATGTTATTGTTTCCATAACCAATAATTGCTCACATGGATTGCAGGATCTTTAACGTGCGTGCATCTTTGGCCAAGCCGCTTCTGTATACGTATACATACGAAGGGGGTTCAGGCACTGGCAGCTCTGCCAGTCTACTGACCTGGACGGGAGATCAGAAAAATCTCCACCCTTTAAACCACCAGGGATGGTATTCAAGAGACAATTCTACCTGCGGGTAAACGTGTACCCGCGGGTAAATCTGCATGGGGTAAGGCCCGTTTGCTCTTCCCATGTAGATTTACCCGCAGGTAAACTTTTACCCGCAGGTTTGAGGGTATCTTGAATACCACCCCTGGTGCCGTGACTGCGATTCGAACCCAGGACCCTCGAACTGCAACTCCAACTCTTTTACAACTTAGTTGCATGCACCCGTCTGCAATTGTCTTTCACGACACGTCTTGCGTTTGAGAGTCGTGCTTGGACGCCAGGGAATAGACTGACTCATGACGCAATATGCCGCGTGCAGGTGATGTGATTATACCTGGGTCAAGCTCTATTTTAGTATCCCAAATTGAGGGACCCAGTTTAACGGCAATTTTCGCATGTGCACAGATGAACAATATCATTAGTAGATGTCCCGCATTTTCAGCGCTTTTCGACTCATTTTGAGGGTTATTGTACTCTGTTACAGATTCAGTCACACTCTAATTTGAGGGTTCTTGTACTCAATTCTATTAGATTCAGTCGCTAAACTACTGACGGTTACTGAGTTCAGTTTTGGTACAGATACAGTCGGACTCTATTTTAAGGGTTATTGTACTCAGTTTTGGTACAGACTTCGTCCCTAACCTATTTAGGGTTACTGTACTCGGTTTTTATACAGATTTCGTCTCTTTTATTTAGGGTTACTGTACCCAGTTTTGTTACAGATTTCGTCCCTAAACTATTTAGGGTTATTGTACTCGGTTTTGTTACAGATTTCGTCCCTAAACTATTTAGGGTTACTGTACCCAGTTTTGTTACAGATTTCGTCGCTAAACTATTTAGGGTTATTGTACCCAGTTTTGTTACAGATTTCGTCCCTAACCTATTTAGGGTTATTGTACTCAGTTTTGTTGCAGATTTCGTCTCTAAACTAGTTAGGGTTACTGTACCCAGTTTTGTTACAGATTTCGTCTCTAAACTAGTTAGGGTTACTGTACCCGGTTTTGTTACAGATTTCGTCTCTAAACTAGTTAGGGTTACTGTACCCGGTTTTGTTACAGATTTCGTCTCGAAACTAGTTAGGTTACTGTACCCGGTTTTGTTACAGATTTCGTCTCTAAACTAGTTAGGGTTACTGTACCCAGTTTTGTTACAGATTTCGTCTCGAAACTAGTTAGGGTTACTGTACCCGGTTTTGTTACAGATTTCGTCGCTAAACTAGTTAGGGTTACTGTACCCGGTTTTGTTACAGATTTCGTCTCTAAACTAGTTAGGGTTACTGTACCCGGTTTTGTTACAGATTTCGTCTCTAAACTAGTTAGGGTTATTGTACTCAGTTTTGTTACAGATTCAGTTAGAATCTCTTTTGAGGGTTATTGTACTCAATGTTGTTACAGATTCAGTCAGGCTTTATTTTAAAGATTGTTGTACTCAATATTGTTACAGATTCAATCAGGCTCTATTTTAAGGGTTATTGTACTCAATGTTGTTACATATTCAGTCGCTAACCTAACGTACAGCCATCTTGCCAGGTCTGAAAAATCGGCTGCAATGACGTGCTTCATCATTTGTACCAATATATATATATATATATATATATATATATATATATATATCATCTGCAATGATGTGCTTCATCAGTTGTGCCAATCAGAGAGCTACTCTTTCTATTTTGGCCCAGAAAACCATGAAAAGGATGGGTGGGGTGGGCTGGGGGGGTGTGGGTGGGGGGGGGGGTTAATGGCGTCTATTCATTCGGATAAAATGATAAACCAAGTTCGTTTATTTTAATATAGTCTATTAATCTAAGACGATGATGTTAGACTGAATGATAAACCAAGGTTCCGTGTGCAGCACGCACTTGGCGCACAAAGAACCCATGGCAGCGTAAGTGTTGTCTCCTGGCAAAATTCTGTAGAAGAAATCCACTAAAATAGGTAAAACAAATAAATGTGCACTCAGCACGTTGGGCTATGCTGCTGGTCAGACATATGGGTAAACTAATAAATGTGCATTCAGCACGTTGGGCTATGCTGCTGGTCAGACATATAGGTAAACTAATAAATGTGCACTCAGCACGTTGGGCTATGCTGCTGGTCAGACATATAGGTAAACAAATAAATGTGCACTCTTGCTGCTGGTCAAACATCAGATGGGTGCACTAAATATCATGGATTTGTCCAAACGCAGTGATGCCACCTTGAGAAACTTATACTGAACTGAAACTTCTTCTTCTTCTTCTTCTTTCCGTTACACGACCAACATCGACTTGCCGATGACTCTGTCGTGGTTCATGCATGCTGGGTATTTTCGTGTCTCCATAACCCACCGAACACTGACATGGATTACAGGATCTTTAACGTGCGTATTTGATTTTCTGCGTGCGTATACACACGAAGGGGGATCAGGCACTAGCAGGTCTGCACATATGTTGACCTGGGAGATCGGAAAGATCTCCACCCTTTACCCACCAGGCGCTGTTACCGCGAGATTCGAACCCGGGACCCTCAGATTGAAAGTCCAACGCTTTAACCACTCGGCTATTGCGCCCGTGCATAATATGGGTAAATTTGAGTGGTATTATGCCTTGTTCTTGTTGACAAGGTCGATTACACGCACTATGTAATTTTTCATGTACGCCTGCATTGCAAAACGCACAAACATTGTTCACGCTCACTTGTCGCAACAAATGGACACACGGCGGTTGGCCAAGGGTGGTTGCGGTTCGTAAGACGGCTCACTATCGGTAGAATCCCTGTCCTGATGCACATCTTGCCAGCAGGTCCCTCGGCTCTCCGCTGACCGTTTCCGGAAGTTGCCGAAGTAAACCTTCTTGGGCTCGATGCGCATATGGGTGAAGCTTCGGGAACCGGAAGTACAGAGGATCTGAAAAGATAAGAAAAAAAGAAGCAGCTTTGTTGTTACTGTTCTTTTATCTGGCCGAAAGATACATCGAAATGGATGTCAACCACACATTTGGGTCTTCGTAATATTCGTAAAAGCTGTTGCTGACTTTTACATTTATGTTCCCCATGTTGTTTACTTGTCTATGTAGTGATAATGCACCTGACCAAATTTCTCCAGTTGGAGATAATAAAGCCATTCTTATTCTTATTCTTATATGTTTATTATTCTGTGTGAGAGATGTGAATAACGATCTGGGAACTAGAGAAGAACTCAGGGTTCTGCAGCACACCTGGGGAATCATTCAGAGACTGGCCACAAGCCGCACAGGGGTGGCGGTTTTTCGTTGTGCTGCCCTGCATACCAGAGGCACAATGAGCATTAAGTAGGTCAGCAATAAATAAATGATGAAGACGAAGCACTACAGACATCACTATATAGGGATAGGGTTAGGGATAGGGTTAGGTCAGCAATACATGATGAAGGGGAGGACTACAGACATCACTATATGGGGAAAGGGATAAGGTTAAGGTTAGGTTAGGGATAGGGTTAGGGATAGGGTTAGGTCAGCAATACATGATGAAGAGGAAGCCCTACAGACATCACTATATGGGGATAGGGATAGGGTTAGGGATAGGGTTACGTTAGGTCAGCAATACATGATGAAGAGGGAGGACGTCAGACATCACTATATGGGGATAGGGTTAGGGATAGGTTAAGGATAGGTCAGCAATACATGATGAAGAGGGAGCACTACACACATCACTATATGGGGATAGGGTTAGGGATAGGGATAGGGTTAGGGTTACGTTAGGTCAGCAATACATGATGAAGAGGGAGGACGTCAGACATCACTATATGGGGATAGGGTTAGGGATAGGGTTAGGGTTACGTTAGGTCAGCAATACATGATGAAGAGGAAGCCCTACAGACATCACTATATGGGGATAGGGCTAGGGATAGGGTTAGGGATAGAGTTACGTTAGGTCAGCAATACATGATGAAGAGGGAGGACGTCAGACATCACTATATGGGGATAGGGTTGGGGATAGGGTTAGGGATAGGTCAGCAATACATGATGAAGAGGGAGCACTACACACATCACTATATGGGGATAGGGTTAGGGACAGGTTAGGGATAGGTCAGCAATACATGATGAAGAGGGAGCACTACACACATCACTATATGGGGATAGGGTTAGGGATAGGGTTAGGGATAGGGTTACGTTAGGTCAGCAATACAGGATAAAGAGGGAGGACGTCAGACATCACTATATGGGGATAGGGTTAGGGATAGGTTAGGGATAGGGTTACGTTAGGTCAGCAATACAGGATGAAGGGGGAGGACGACAGACATCACGACATAGGGATAGGGTTAGGGATAGGTTAGGGATAGGGTTACGTTAGGTCAGCAATACAGGATGAAGGGGGAGGACTACAGACATCACTATATGGGGATAGGGTTAGGGATAGGGTTAGGGATATGTTAGGGATAGGGTTAGGGATAGGGTTACGTTAGGTCAGCAATACATGATGAAGAGGGAGCCGTCAGACATCACTATATGGGGATAGGGTTAGGGATAGGTTAGGGATAGGTCAGCAATACATGATGAAGAGGAAGCACTACACACATCACTATATGGGGATAGGATTAGGGATAGGGTTAGGGTTACGTTAGGTCAGCAATACATGATGAAGAGGGAGGACGTCAGACATCACGACATAGGGATAGGGTTAGGGATAGGTTAGGGATAGGGTTACGTTAGGTCAGCAATACAGGATGAAGGGGGAGGACTACAGACATCACTATATGGGGATAGGGTTAGGGATATGTTAGGGATAGGGTTAGGGATAGGGTTACGTTCGGTCAGCAATACATGATGAAGAGGGAGGACGTCAGACATCACGACACAGGGACAGGGTTAGGGATAGGGTTAGGGATAGGTCAGCAATACAGGATCTCCAAGGAAGCACTATATACATCACTTTTTGGGGATAGCCTGGCAGGGAGAGAGAGACAGGGGTTGGGAAGATAAGAGAGAGAGAGAGGGGAGAGAGAATTGAGACGAGGGTGTAGGTGATGAGTTTCAGTTGACTAAGACCGAGAAAGATTGAGACAGTTTATTACAGAAGAGAGAGAGGGTGAAGGGACAAAAAAGATAGGTAGACAGACAGACAGAGAGACAGATACACAGACAGGCAGATCGACACGCAGACATAGCCATCAGCCATAAAGAGACAGATTGACGAGACAAGACGAAACAGACAGAACACACACACACACACACAGCTGCCCTCCCGTCCCCTCCCTTCCTCTTTCCCTCCCTCCCTCCCTCACATACATACATACATACATACATACATACCATGGTCTCGCTGGCACATTCCACGATGCTGCCCCTCCTGGTTGCTATGGGAATTGTAGAGCCTGGCTGAACGTCATGTTGACCTGAGAGCCTTGAGGGCCTCCTCCCAGATCCCTCCATGATGGGATCTTTCCCCTGAGGCCTCTTGGAGTTGATGCTGCTCTTGAACAGAGGGTCCGCGTTGAAGCGCCGCAAGGAATGCGTGGTGAGCACAGGCAGCTGCATGTCCTGAGAGTACTTCCGCTGACGTTTGAGGACCTGGCCGGGATCCAGGAGGTGTGCTGTGGGCGGGGCGGGGCCGGGATCCGGCGGAGGGTGTGCTGGGGGTGGGGCGGGGGCGGGGGCAGGGGGCAGGATGTGAGGTCTGTCTCCTAGGGAGTGGCTCCGCACCTTCCTGTGGGGCAGCTTTCCCCTGGTCACCGCAGTAGGTCGGCGGGGTGCGGTGTTTTTGTGAACCATGCTGGTCGGAGAAACGGAGGGAGCGAGGGGGGTAGGGGGTTGGGGGGGGGGGTCAGGTGAGGGGGACTGGAGGGAGCGGGGGGAGGGGGGCAGGTGAGGGGGACTGGAGGGGGCGATGGGTGGTGGTGGGGGGGGGGTAATCCTTGGGTAATTTTTTTTCTTGAGCTTTTTCTTGTTCTCTTATTGTGTGCCTTTCGTCTTTGTTTCTTCCTTCATTCTTTTTGTTGATGTTCTTCCTTCTTTTCTCTCCTTTCTCTTCCTTTCTGTCTTCCCTTTCTTCCTTTCCGTCTTCCCTTTCTTCCTTTCCGTCTTCCCTTTCTTCCTTTCCGTCTTCCCTTTTCTTTCTGTGTATTAATATCAAAACAAAATAGACAAAGATTTTTTCTCTCTCTCTCAAATGTGGAGGGGAGAACACTCTAGAGTTGATATCACATCTGCAAGTGGGCGTGTGTGGGGGAGTGTATGAATGGGTTTTAGGGGGTTAGAATTCTGGCTCGATGTTTTTGCCACTTTGCTGTCAGTTATTACAGTCGACAAAAGCGAAGTCAACAAACTCAGTGTTGCTGCTCGTGTTGGTAGCTGATTTCTGCTGCCGTTCTTTGGGTGAAGAAGTTCTTGCGGATGTTGGGCACACTGCGGTGTCTTTGTGATCCAAATCCTGCTCGTCACCTTCCTTGTGCTATTTCTGATTCTCTCTTCTGTCTCTCTCTCTCTCTTATTTGCTGTCTTTTATGTCTCTTACATCAGTGTTTAAAAATTTATCCTTACTTTTCTGTGTTAATTTCACTTGAATTATTCATGTGTGCCATTCATGCTAGGGTTTTGTTGTTGTTTTTCCCTTGGTGTGTGTGTGTGTGTGTGTGTGTTAGTGTGTGTGTGTGTGTGCGTGTGTGCGTGTGTGTGTTACTCGCTTCCGTTCCGTACAGATGTGAGCGATGTTGTGTCTCTCAGTTTGACGCTGTGTTATACTCGTACATTATACATGTATTAAGTATTAAGTATAACTACATTTATATGCGTACATGTTTGTGTGTCTCTTAGAACAACGGCAGATGTGAAAGTCGGCCAAAGTGCTGATATCTTCACCGTTGGAAAATAAAGATTCATTCATTCATTCATTCATTCTCTTGTCTATGACAACAGCTGTGTGTTGTCTCTTAGGGAGTCTGAACTGTTGTCTTTGACAACAGTTGTGTGTTGTCAGTCTCTTGGTGAGTGTGATCTGTTGTCTATAACAACAGTTGTGTGCTGTTATCACTCGGTGAGTGATACAACAGTTGTGAGTTGTTTCTTGGTGAGTGTGATCTGTTATCTATAACAACAGTTGTGTTATCACTCGGTGAGTGTGATCTGTTGTCTCTGAACAACAGTTGTGGGTTGTTTCTTGGTGAATGTGATCTGCTGTCTATAACAACAGTTGTGTGTTGTCTCTTGGTGAGTGTGATCTGTTGTCTATAACAACGGTTGTGTGCTGTTATCACTCGGTGAGTGTGATCTGTTGTCTATAACAACAGTTGTGTGTTGTCTCTTGGTGAGTGTGATCTGTTGTCTATAACAACAGTTGTGTGCTGTTATCACTCGGTGAGTGTGATCTGTTGTCTCTGAACAACAGTTGTGTGTTGTCTCTTGGTGAGTGTGATCTGTTGTCTATAACAACAGTTGTGTGCTGTTATCACTCGGTGAGTGTGATCTGTTGTCTATAACAACAGTTGTGTGTTGTTTCTTGGTGAGTGTGATCTGTTGTCTATAACAACAGTTGTGTGTTCTCTTGGTGAATGTGATCTCTTGTCTATAACAACAGTTGTGTGTTGTTTCTTGGTGAGTGTGATCTGTTGTCTCTGAACAACAGTTGTGTGTTGTCTCTTGGTGAATGTGATCTGTTGTCTATAACAACAGTTGTGTGTTGTCTCTTGGTGAGTGTGATCTGTTGTCTATAACAACAGTTGTGTGCTGTTATCACTCGGTGAGTGTGATCTGTTGTCTATAACAACAGTTGTGTGTTGTTTCTTGGTGAGTGTGATCTGTTGTCTATAACAACGGTTGTGTGCTGTTATCACTCGGTGAGTGTGATCTGTTGTCTATAACAACAGTTGTGTGTTGTCTCTTGGTGAGTGTGATCTGTTGTCTATAACAACAGTTGTGTGTTGTCTCTTGGTGAGTGTGATCTGTTGTCTATAACAACAGTTGTGTGTTGTCTCTTGGTGAGTGTGATTTGTTGTCTATAACAACAGTTGTGTGTTGTCTCTTGGTGAGTGTGATCTGTTGTCTATAACAACAGTTGTGTGTTGTCTCTTGGTGAGTGTGATCTGTTGTCTATAACAACAGTTGTGTGTTGTCTCCTGGCGAGCCTGATCTGTTTCCTATGAACAATGCTAAGCATGGAATCTGTGTGAGCAAGAGAGAGAGAGAACAGTATATATGATAATGATAATAATGATAATGTACATTTATATAGCGCCCTTTCTCTCGAAGAGCTCATGGCGCTTTACATGAAAGAAAAATATTACAAGTTACATAAAAATTTCATGACCACTCTTTCTCACAACCCTCCCCCCCTGCCCCCCCCCCCCTACCACCCCTCCCCCCCCCCCCCCCCCCCCACACACACACACTCCCTCCCTCCCACTCTACATTCATCCAAAGTGAGCTGACATGGGTGATGCTGGAGAACAAGGAAGCTGAGAGTGCTTGTAGATAGGTTTTTAAAAAAGATGAGTTTTTAGTTCAAAAGGTAACAGTCAGAAGAAGAGCGGAGACTCTGTGTGTGTGTGTGTGTGTGTGTGTGTGTGTGTGTGTGTGTGTGAATATATATATATATATATATATATATATACATATATATATATTTTTAGTGTGTGTATGTGTGTGTGTGTGTGAATATATATATATATATATATATATATATATATATATATATATATATATATATATATATATATATAAAACACCGAGAATGTACAAAGCTTTACAAAGCAGATCAAAGAAAATAATCAGTATCCAGAGCTATGAAAATGTCTCAGACAGGAATAAAACAGATCAAAGAGATCAGTAGCTAGAGCTGTAAGCATGTCTCAGACAGAAAGGTCATCCTTCCGTCGTCTGGTGTGTAGAAGAATAGGGGGCAACATAACTGTTAATAAATTAATTAAACATTTCAGATACCTCGTGAAAGTACTGTTGCAAGTACTGTGTCTGAATGATCTACTCTCGTTTAAACAGATACCTCAAGTACTGATTGGACATCATTCCAAACTGAAAAAGTAGTTTGTAAAAACGAACTTCAGGCAACCACACATCTGACATTAACTATTACTGTAAAACAGTATATGATAGGTAAAGATGTTTCCTTTTGAAGGCACAAAGCAAGCAAAATGTCACAAAATGAAACAAAATATGAATACAAATTGATTGTCGTACCTGTAGAGGGAATTGTCGAAACGCAGAGGACGTAATGAAAGTAGGCTAATTGAGTTCAGACTCCTCGAAGCTTCTTCTCCTCAAAAAGACGAATGGGGGCTTTGATGCTCTTCCGGGTTGTGAAGATGACGCAATCAACCAATGACGTCAAAAGGGATGACGTCGGATATTGTCTGGACAGCCTTTAGCACTAAGAATGAACAATACAACAGTTAGTCACCTTTCTCCCAGTAGCTCATGTACGTTTATATGTATTTGACTGTGCTTTCATATCTGTGAAACTGCATGTTTGGTGCATATCTGTTATGCATGTGTGGGTGTATGTGTGAATGTGTGTCTTCATGTTTTACATTTATTTGCTTAATTATGATCATTGTTGAATTATTTATTTATTTATTTATTCATTCATTTATTTATTTATTTGTTATTATTATTATTTTATTATTATTACTACTACTACCTTTTTATATTATAATTATTTATTTATTTATGTAAGCTTATCTATTATTTATTCACCTTTTTTTTTCTTTTTCTTTTTTCTTTTTTTTTCTCAAGGCCTGACTAAGCGCGTTGGGTTACGCTGCTGGTCAGGCATCTGCTTGGCAGATGTGGTGTAGCGTATATGGATTTGTCCGAACGCAGTGACGCCTCCTTGAGCTACTGAAACTGAAACTGAAACTCTCCCCGTATTTGGGGGGAAATGGAAGACAATGACAAAAGCGGCAAACGGTCACTATTTTGAATGAATCAATTTGAATTGGAAGTAAATGAAGCAACAAGTAAGCCTGCACACAATGTGGAAAAACGTTCTAAACATTTCTATTTATAACAGGTACAGGTACAGAATTTGGGACTTTTTTTTAAAGCCTTTTTGGCTTTTCAACGCCCCTTCTTAATATAGATAGAGTTTAGGGTTGCGTATATGCGTATGAAATTTTTTAAATGTTCATTCATCAAAATCGAATGGTCTTATAAATGATTTAGAGTCATTGTCTAGAAGATTCTTGAACTGGTCAATAGTTTTAGCTGTTTTTGTTGAATTATTCAGTGCATTCCATCCTTTAACTGCTCTGAAGCTAAAAGAAAACTTGACCCCTGTGTTTCATGCACGTGATACGAAAAGCTGTCAGCAACAGAACAGTGTGCCCGAAGTGGGAAAGGGGTCAAAACATCTGATCAATTTTAGAAAAGTTGTCAGGGTCAAGTTGTTAACGACCAGTTGGTTGACGTCCTCAAGGTCAAGTTGTTAACGACCTATTGGTTGACGTCCTCAGGGTCAAGTTGTTAACGACCTATTGGCTGACGTCCTCAGGGTCAAGTTGTTAACGACCTATTGGTTGACGTCCTCAGGGTCAAGTTGTTAACCTATTGGTTGACGTCCTCAGAGTCACGTTGTTAACGACCAACTGGTTCCCGTCCTCAGGGTCAAGTTGTTAACTACCTAATGGTTGACGTCCTCAGGGTCAAGCTGTTAACTACCTAATGGTTGACGTCCTCAGGGTCAAGTTGTTAACGATCAACTGGTTCACGTCCTCAGGGTCAAGTTGTTGACGACCAACTGGTTCACGTCCTCAGGGTCAGGTTGTTAACGACCAGTTGGTTGACGTCCTCAGGGTCAAGTTGTTAACGACCAGTTGGTTGACGTCCTCAGGGTCAAGTTGTTAACGACCAACTGGTTCACGTCCTCAGGGTCAAGTTGTTAACTACCTATTGGCTGACGTCCTCAGGGTCAAGTTGTTAACGACCTATTGGCTGACGTCCTCAGGGTCAAGTTGTTAACGACCTATTGGCTGACGTCCTCAAGGTCAAGTTGTTAACGACCTATTGGTTGACGTCCTCAGGGTCAAGTTGTTAACGACCTATTGGCTGACGTCCTCAGGGTCAAGTTGTTAACGACCTATTGGTTGACGTCCTCAGGGTCAAGTTGTTAACCTATTGGTTGACGTCCTCAGGGTCACGTTGTTA
Source organism: Babylonia areolata (assembly GCF_041734735.1). NCBI lineage: Eukaryota > Metazoa > Mollusca > Gastropoda > Neogastropoda > Buccinidae > Babylonia > Babylonia areolata. The sequence goes on along the minus strand of NC_134905.1, from coordinate 1,867,690 downwards.
ACGACCAACTGGTTCCCGTCCTCAGGGTCAAGTTGTTAACTACCTAATGGTTGACGTCCTCAGGGTCAAGCTGTTAACTACCTAATGGTTGACGTCCTCAGGGTCATGTTGTTAACGATCAACTGGTTCACGTCCTCAGGGTCAAGTTGTTGACGACCAACTGGTTCACGTCCTCAGGGTCAGGTTGTTAACGACCAGTTGGTTGACGTCCTCAGGGTCAAGTTGTTAACGACCAGTTGGTTGACGTCCTCAGGGTCAAGTTGTTAACGACCAACTGGTTCACGTCCTCAGGGTCAAGTTGTTAACTACCTATTGGCTGACGTCCTGATGGTCAAGTTGTTAACGACCTATTGGCTGACGTCCTGATGGTCAAGTTGTTAACGACCTATTGGCTGACGTCCTCATGGTCAAGTTGTTAACGACCAACTGGTTGACGTCCTCAGGGTCAAGTTGTTTAGGTGGTGTGCTTCGTGCATGGAGTCCTGGCTGTCTGTGCAGGGTGGAAGTCCATTAGTGTCCTGGGGGGATGACGTACCCAGCTGTCAGTGGGTGGGTGGAGTCCTGGCTGTCTGACGTACCCAGCTGTCAGTGGGTGGAGTCCTGGCTGTCTGACGTACCCAGCTGTCAGTGGGTGGAGTCCTGGCTGTTTGACGTTCCCAGCTGTCAGTGGGTGGAGTCCTGGCTGTCTGACGTACCCAGCTGTCAGTGGGTGGGTGGAGTCCTGGCTGTCTGACGTACCCAGCTGTCAGTGGGTGGAGTCCTGGCTGTCTGACGTACCCAGCTGTCAGTGGGTGGGTGGAGTCCTGGCTGTCTGACGTACCCAGCTGTCAGTGGGTGGGTGGAGTCCTGGCTGTCTGACGTACCCAGCTGTCAGTTGGTGGGTGGAGTCCTGGCTGTCTGACGTACCCAGCTGTCAGTGGGTGGAGTCCTGGCTGTCTGACGTACCCAGCTGTCAGTGGGTGGGTGGAGGCCTGGCTGTCTGACGTACCCAGCTGCCAGTGGGTGGGTGGAGTCCTGGCTGTCTGACGTACCCAGCTGTCAGTGGGTGGGTGGAGTCCTGGCTGTCTGACGTACCCAGCTGTCAGTGGGTGGAGTCCTGGCTGTCTGACGTACCCAGCTGTCAGTGGGTGGGTGGAGTCCTGGCTGTCTGACGTACCCAGCTGTCAGTGGGTGGGTGGAGTCCTGGCTGTCTGACGTACCCAGCTGTCAGTGGGTGGAGTCCTGGCTGTCTGACGTACCCAGCTGTCAGTGGGTGGGTGGAGTCCTGGCTGTCTGACGTACCCAGCTGTCAGTGGGTGGGTGGAGTCCTGGCTGTCTGACGTACCCAGCTGTCAGTGGGTGGAGTCCTGGCTGTCTGACGTACCCAGCTGTCAGTGGGTGGAGTCTTGGTGGCTGTCTGACGTTCCCAGCTGTCAGTGGGTGGAGTCTTGGTGGCTGTCTGACGTACCCAGCTGTCAGTGGGTGGAGTCTTGGTGGCTGTCTGACGTTCCCAGCTGTCAGTGGGTGGAGTCCTGCTGTCTGACGTACCCAGCTGTCAGTGGGTGGGTGGAGTCCTGGCTGTCTGACGTACCCAGCTGTCAGTGGGTGGGTGGAGTCCTGGCTGTCTAACGTTCCCAGCTGTCAGTGGGTGGGTGGAGTCCTGGCTGTCTGACGTACCCAGCTGTCAGTGGGTGGGTGGAGTCCTGGCTGTCTGACGTACCCAGCTGTCAGTGGGTGGAGTCCTGGCTGTCTGACGTACCCAGCTGTCAGTGGGTGGGTGGAGTCCTGGCTGTCTGACGTACCTAGCTGTCAGTGGGTGGAGTCCTGGCTGTCTGACGTACCCAGCTGTCAGTGGGTGGAGTCTTGGTGGCTGTCTGACGTTCCCAGCTGTCAGTGGGTGGAGTCTTGGTGGCTGTCTGACGTACCCAGCTGTCAGTGGGTGGAGTCTTGGTGGCTGTCTGACGTTCCCAGCTGTCAGTGGGTGGAGTCCTGCTGTCTGACGTACCCAGCTGTCAGTGGGTGGGTGGAGTCCTGGCTGTCTGACGTACCCAGCTGTCAGTGGGTGGGTGGAGTCCTGGCTGTCTGACGTTCCCAGCTGTCAGTGGGTGGGTGGAGTCCTGGCTGTCTGACGTTCCCAGCTGTCAGTGGGTGGGTGGAGTCCTGGCTGTCTGACGTACCCAGCTGTCAGTGGGTGGAGTCCTGGCTGTCTGACGTTCCCAGCTGTCAGTGGGTGGGTGGAGTCCTGGCTGTCTGACGTACCCAGCTGTCAGTGGGTGGGTGGAGTCCTGGCTGTCTGACGTACCCAGCTGTCAGTGGGTGGGTGGAGTCCTGGCTGTCTGACGTACCCAGCTGTCAGTGGGTGGGTGGAGTCCTGGCTGTCTGACGTACCCAGCTGTCAGTGGGTGGGTGGAGTCCTGGCTGACTGACGTACCCAGCTGTCAGTGGGTGGGTGGAGTCCTGGCTGTCTGACGTACCCAGCTGTCAGTGGGTGGAGTCCTGGCTGTCTGACGTACCCCTCTGTCAGTGGGTGGATGGAGTCCTGGCTGTCTGACGTACCCAGCTGTCAGTGGGTGGAGTCCTGGCTGTCTGACGTACCCAGCTGTCAGTGGGTGGAGTCCTGGCTGTCTGACGTACCCAGCTGTCAGTGGGTGGAGTCCTGGCTGTCTGACGTACCCAGCTGTCAGTGGGTGGGTGGAGTCCTGGCTGTCTGACGTACCCCTCTGTCAGTGGGTGGGTGGAGTCCTGGCTGTCTGACGTACCCAGCTGTCAGTGGGTGGAGTCCTGGCTGTCTGACGTACCCCTCTGTCAGTTGGTGGGTGGAGTCCTGGCTGTCTGACGTACCCAGCTGTCAGTGGGTGGAGTCCTGGCTGTCTGACGTACCCAGCTGTCAGTGGGTGGGTGGAGTCCTGGCTGTCTGACATACCCAGCTGTCAGTGGGTGGAGTCCTGGCTGTCTGACGTACCCAGCTGTCAGTGGGTGGGTGGAGTCCTGGCTGTCTGACGTACCCCTCTGTCAGTGGGTGGGTGGAGTCCTGGCTGTCTGACGTACCCAGCTGTCAGTGGGTGGAGTCCTGGCTGTCTGACGTACCCCTCTGTCAGTTGGTGGGTGGAGTCCTGGCTGTCTGACGTACCCAGCTGTCAGTGGGTGGAGTCCTGGCTGTCTGACGTACCCAGCTGTCAGTGGGTGGGTGGAGTCCTGGCTGTCTGACATACCCAGCTGTCAGTGGGTGGAGTCCTGGCTGTCTGACGTACCCAGCTGTCAGTGGGTGGGTGGAGTCCTGGCTGTCTGACGTACCCAGCTGTCAGTGGGTGGTGTCCTGGCTGTCTGACGTACCCAGCTGTCAGTGGGTGGAGTCCTGGCTGTCTGACGTACCCCTCTGTCAGTGGGTGGGTGGAGTCCTGGCTGTCTGACGTACCCCTCTGTCAGTGGGTGGGTGGAGTCCTGGCTGTCTGACGTACCCCTCTGTCAGTGGGTGGGTGGAGTCCTGGCTGACTGACGTACCCAGCTGTCAGTGGGTGGGTGGAGTCCTGGCTGTCTGACGTACCCAGCTGTCAGTGGGTGGAGTCCTGGCTGTCTGACGTACCCAGCTGTCAGTGGGTGGGTGGAGTCCTGGCTGTCTGACGTACCCAGCTGTCAGTGGGTGGGTGGAGTCCTGGCTGACTGACGTACCCAGCTGTCTGGGTGGGTGGAGTCCTGGCTTGCTGTTCGAGGGAGGGTCCTCGCAAGCCACTCAGTGCAGCAGTCTTCTAAACTGATCTGTGTACCACGACACAGAGGCAGACTTTGTAAAGCCGGCTCTGTGATTCCCTGACGCTTTCCAACCACAACTTGGTTGTTATAATTATAACACGTCGCTGATCAAAACTGACATGAAACGCCGTAACTTGTCAATGAATCAGGTAAACTTAGCTTCGACTGTTTACAGTCAAAGATGTATGTATGGAGGTTAGTTACATTATCGTGCTCAGAAGAGGCATTGGTCTTGAGACCAAGCTAAAGGTCTACAGAGCAGTAGTTTTCCCCACACTACTGTACGCCTGCGAAACTTGGACAGTGTACCAACGACACGCCAAGAAGCTGAACCACTTCCACAGAACATGCCTCAGGAAGCTACTGAACATAAAGTGGCAAGACAGGACCTCAGACACGGAGGTGCTTGCCAAAGTCACCCTTCCCAGCATCTTCACCATCCTGATGCAGTCCCAACTTCGCTGGTTTGGACACGTGGCGCGCATGCCAGACCATCGGCTGCCCAAAAGGCTTTTCTATGGCGAGCTGCAACAAGGGAAGAGATCACACAGAGGTCAGAAGAAGTGCTTCAGAGAGAGTTCTGAAAGTCTCTCTGAAAGCGTTTGATATCAAACCTGACTCCTTGGAGGAATCTGCAACGGACCGTGACAAATGGCGCGCTGCTGTGCACAAAGGCGCCAAGTTGTGCGAGGCCAACAGGACTGCTGCAGCTGTTCAGAAGAGGCAGGCCAGAAAGTCACGGGCAAACAAGCTCCCTGACAATGATATGCCTGTCTTTGTCTGCCCCAACTGTCAGCGAACATTTCGTGCGCAGATTGGACTATTCAGCCATCTGCGCATTCACAGATAGATTCCTGAGCATCCCCCCCACCACCACCCTCCCCCCATCCCCCAGCTGGATGACAACGATGGTCATCATCGATCTCGATGGACACACACCACCACATTATCGTAAAAGCAAGTCAAACTAGAAGTAAAGAACAACACAACATCGAGTCTCTTTTTGTTAGACTAGTGAGCTTCCTGTAACATTACTATCATAAGCCCTGTATATGGTGTCCTTTTTGTAAGTTACAGCACATAATAATCGATATTGTTCGAGCGAATTGCCTGTAATATTACCATCATTGGCCCATATATGGTGTCTTTTTTTTCTTTTCTTTTTAGAGTTACAGCACATAATGAATGATACTGTGTAAATACATCCATTCATACCCGTTTAGATAAACTATCATAAAGACAGAAAATTTTCAGATCTCACTCATCTCAGACAGCCATGTTCACGTGCATAATAATCACACAGGAGACGGATATATTTGCAAATATTTATATACACACAAAAAAAAACTACATTGGAAAAGTTCACACATTCACTCACACACTCATACTAACTATGAAGGGCAACAACACACAGACTGCACAACATATAACGGGAGTACTCATGTCCTTTAAGTACGTTTCACTCCAGTCCTGGCTCGGTCCTGAACACAGGCTGCTCCTCAGCGCCTTCACAGCTTGGACACAGGCTGCTCCTCAACGCCTTCACAGCTTGGACACAGGCTGCTCCTCAGCGCCCTCCCCACAGCTTGGACACAGGCTGCTCCTCAGCGCCTTCTCCACTGCTTGGACACAGGCTGCTCCTCAGCGCCTTCTCCACAGCTTGGACACAGGCTGCTCCTCAGCGCCTTCTTTACAGCTTGGACACAGGCTGTTTCCTCAGCGCCTTCTTCCCAGCTTGGACACAGGCTGCTCCTCAGCGCCTTCACAATTTGGACACAGGCTGCTCCTCAGCGCCTTCACAGCTTGGACACAGGCTGCTCCTCAGCGCCTTCACAATTTGGACACAGGCTGTTTCCTCAGCGCCTTCTTCACAGCTTGGACACAGGCTGCTCCTCAGCGCCTTCACAATTTGGACACAGGCTGCTCCTCAGCGCCTTCTTTACAGCTTGGACACAGGCTGTTTCCTCAGCGCCTTCTTCCCAGCTTGGACACAGGCTGCTCCTCAGCGCCTTCACAATTTGGACACAGGCTGCTCCTCAGCGCCTTCACAGCTTGGACACAGGCTGCTCCTCAGCGCCTTCACAATTTGGACACAGGCTGTTTCCTCAGCGCCTTCTTCACAGCTTGGACACAGGCTGCTCCTCAGCGCCTTCTTTACAGCTTGGACACAGGCTGTTTCCTCAGCGCCTTCTTCCCAGCTTGGACACAGGCTGTTTCCTCAGCGCCTTCACAATTTGGACACAGGCTGCTCCTCAGCGCCTTCTTCCCAGCTTGGACACAGGCTGCTCCTCAGCGCCTTCTTCCCAGCTTGGACACAGGCTGCTCCTCAGCGCCTTCTTTACAGCTTGGACACAGGCTGTTTCCTCAGCGCCTTCTTCCCAGCTTGGACACAGGCTGCTCCTCAGCGCCTTCACAATTTGGACACAGGCTGCTCCTCAGCGCCTTCTTTACAGCTTGGACACAGGCTGTTTCCTCAGCGCCTTCTTCACAGCTTGGACACAGGCTGCTCCTCAGCGCCTTCACAGCTTGGACACAGGCTGCTCCTCAGCGCCTTCAGCTTGGACACGGGCTGCTCCTCAGCGCCTTCACAGCTTGGACACAGGCTGCTCCTCAGCGCCTTCAGCTTGGACACGGGCTGCTCCTCAGCGCCTTCACAGCTTGGACACAGGTACTGCTGCTGCTGCTGCTGTTGCTGTTGCAGCTGGGTCTCGGCCCAGCGCCAACCCACAAGCTTCCTTCGAATCAAATTAAAATGCTTTCAGTTCATCTTGGATAATGTACCTGTTTTTGGCTTGTCTCTGTATTGTCTTGTCTTGTCCGTAAGTCCCGTCAGTTACATGTGTGTGAGTGGGTGCGTTGTGTGCCCTGTACAATTTCACTAACCTCCCTAGGTTCAGTCACACATCATCTTCATCATTAATTTGCCAGTTATAAAGTTATAATTCCTTAGCTATCGTCTTCGTAATATATAATATCTTTTAACCTCTTTCTGTCTTTCCAATCCAATCATATGTTTCCAAGCAAGCGCTAGTAATTACATATTACAAATTCATATTCCATTATTCCAGCGTTACGAAGAATCAAATCAAATCAAATTATGGTGCTTAGACTGAGCCTCGCCGACCACTAGGGCCATTTCAAGGCTTTCGCCACGTTAAGCGTTAAAAAGAAAGTCTCCGTGGAAATCATTCTGATAATGATACAAAGATTAGGAAAAATCAAATGTAAGCAAAACAATATTCTTTTCTCCCTAGACTCACTTTGTTCACACAAGTGAGTCAACAAACCACCTTGGTAGAGGTTGACATGTGCAAAGGCTGATCCATCCTCGCCGAACGGAAAACCACCCTCGTCGAGCGGGGTCCATCCCACACAGCTTCTGCCAGTCTTGTTAATGCAATGGCAGATCTAACTGGGAATATCTGTGTTCACAATCCATGATACACAAGTTGAAAAGATTCATAACCATCACTGCGGAGCGAAGGCGCCAATCTTGTAATGGCAGAGCTATTTCTGCGGAATGTTTGTATGTAAAAACTTTGATTCGCAAACACTCCGTGGTAGGGGTTGACATGTGTGCTGGCAGTTCGCGGAGCGAGGGCGGCAACCTGGCATCAGAGAAAGGGGAAACTATCACGGAATGTTCTACAGACTGACCAAACGCTGGTGCAGTCAACAAATATGGCTGTGTGGTCGTTGCGGTCGACTGGTTACAAATTGGGGGTTCTCGTGTTGTTTGTTGGTTCAACATTTTATTTGATTGGATACTCTTCGCCGTTCTGGTTCGATTTGTCGAGATCACACACTGGATTATGGCTGGCTTGTGTTGAAGCAGGGATCGATCGATGCGTATCTTCCCGCGGAAATGAAGGTTGGTCAATGTTTATGGAAGATACTCGCCTGATGCTCACTTTCGGGAAGAACCACACAATTATGAATGCACACGTCATACCCACACACTCTTGACCCTCAATTTGTAAGTTTAACTAAGTAAAAAAAACTACAACTGTATTTTGTAGGCCTATACAATGTTATTTTTCATCCTTGAAAATTAAAGTTTGTACTACAGAGCATTTGCTACAAAATCTTTCAACCATGCAAAGTGTCAGCACATCTGCAGAAATAAAACAACCACATTCCACAAGTGTTTTTGTGTCTCCCAAAGAAAAATGATGGGCGCAATAGCCGAATGATAAAAACGTTGGACTTTCAATCTGGGGGTCCGGGGTTCGAATATCGGTGGCGCCTCGTGGGTAGAGGGTGGAGATTTTTCCGATCT
>NC_134905.1:1784682-1854682 GCF_041734735.1 Babylonia areolata | reverse complement strand
GCACTGTGGAATATCTTCAAATGAGTGGGTAGACCAAGCAGCTAGAAGAGCAGCACGTAATTTCGAAGGCGCAATACAACTTGACATCCAGTTAGATCTACATGAATACATTAGTTGTATAGAAAATGTCTCTAGAAATCGATTTAAGAAATTACTTATAGATTCAAATAATCAATATTACCAATGTTGTGTAAACACAAAGAATGCAGCTAATCCCAAACATTTTCTAAATTTGACACCAGCAGCACATTCAAGACAAATTACAAGTCTAATGTATAGAATTCGTTTAAATGCCTTTCGTACAAAATTTTCTAAAAATATAAAATGTATATGCGGTAAGCAAATAACTGTAAGTCATCTACTCATTCATTGTCCGAGCATAAGACCTTTAATTCCTAAAAATGTAGTTGATGACTTTTCTTCCAATATTTCATTAGCCACTGAAAAGATTTTGAATGATTATTCATTGCTTAGAATGTTTTCGGAAATTTTAAACTCCAGTCCAGTTGGTATCCTCCTTTGATGTGTTATAATTAATGTTATTTATATTTACATTGTTATAGGTTAATACTTGTTGATATGCATATACATATTCTCCTTCCCATGACACCTCATTCAATACACACCACAATCTCTTTAGACCTTTTTCTTATAATATACTTTTCCTCTGTTACATAACATGAATTTTTTTTTTTTTTTTTTTTTTTTTTTTTTTTTTTTTTACACTAATATTCACATGCATTCCCTTTCCTTTATCCACTTCTTTACTCCTTTCCGTCTAAAAACACTTATAGTGAATAGACGTTAAACTGAAGATAAAAACATGCATGCACACACTCATGCATGTGCACACACACACACACACACACACACACAGAGGGAGCAGAAGCAGTGTGTAGAAAAAGGGACAGAAGCATATGGCTAGGAGTTTGTAAATACGTGCCACTTTCTCCTCTGATTGTGGATAAATGGGCAAGGTCGTGACTGAAACTGGCTGTAAATGAACGCTGATTACCACAGATTGAAGATCACCATCTGCACAGAGAAGCTTTGGCTGGCTGCCAGCTGTGGACGTGACCAGCACAGCTCAGTCAGGCACAGAAGCTTTATGTATAGTTACAATGTAAATCAGGGGTCCCTGACTATGGGGGGGGGGGGGGGGGGGGGGGTGACGGAAGGCGGTTTGGAATGGTAGGAGTGAAGGGGGTGGGTTTTTTGTCTGTGTGAATTGTTTATGGCAGATTGTGATGGCCTAGAGGTAACGCATCCGCCTAGGAAGCGAGAGAATCTGAGCACGCTGGTTCGAATCACGGCTCAGCCGCCGATATTTTCTCCCCCTCCACTAGACCTTGAGTGGTGGTCTGGACGCTAGTCATTCGGATGAGACGATAAACCGAGGTCCCGTGTGCAGCATGCACTTAGCGCTCGTAAAAGAACCCACGGCAACAAAAGGATTGTTCCTGGAAAAATCCACTTTGATAGGAAAAACAAACAAAACTGCACGCAGGAAAAAATACAAAAAAAAAAAAAAAAAAAGGGTGGCGCTGTAGTGTAGCGACTGCGCTCTCCCTGGGGAGAGGAGCCCAAATTTCACACAGAGAAATCTGTTGCGATAAAAAGAAATACAAATACAAATACAAATATTCACCATGAATGTTTTGTCTTTTGCTGTATACTATTACTAGATTATGTATGTGTTGTTATAAAAAGTTATGTGTGTTGTATTTTTTTATATTTTTTTTTTACATGTATGCTATGTATATATGTGTATGTCTTTATGTGTGACCCCCCACATGTGCATAAAATCACTCTTTTGATTTTATATGTGTGCTTCCACATGTGCGTTTGTGAGTACAAGCACTTTTGTTTGTGAGCAGTTGTGCGTGTGTGTGTGTGTGTGTGAGTATGCCTTTGTTTACAGTGTGTATACACATGCACTGAGTGTGTATACATGATTACATCTTTGAACAGGTTTGCTCGAGTATACGTGTACTAAAGTTAGAAACTTGTGTGCCAGTAAATATACACATGTGTACACGCATGATTCGGTGTACACATAAATCTGCAGATGCATTTATAAATTTTCAGTGAAGGTTTGAGCGGGTTCATGCAGTTGTGCATGTGTGTGTGTGTGTGTGTGAGAGTATGCCTTTGTTTACAGTGTGTATACACATGCACTGAGTGTGTATACATGATTACATCTTTGAACAGGTTTGCTCGAGTATACGTGTACTAAAGTTAGAAACTTGTGTGCCAGTAAATATACACATGTGTACACGCATGATTCGGTGTACACATAAATCTGCAGATGCATTTATAAATTTTCAGTGAAGGTTTGAGCGGGTTCATGCAGTTGTGCATGTGTGTGTGTGTGTGTGTGAGGGAGAGTATGCCTTTGTTTACAGTGTGTATACACATGCACTGAGTGTGTATACATGATTACATCTTTGAACAGGTTTGCTCGAGTATACGTGTACTAAAGTTAGAAACTTGTGTGCCAGTAAATATACACATGTGTACACGCATGATTCGGTGTACACATAAATCTGCAGATGTATTTATAGGAAATTATACAAATACTGAGGCTAGGATTAGGAAACGATATAACAAATAGTAAAGGGTGGTAACTCTCTCCATTACACAAGGTGCACAACTTCAGGTCAGTGATGCTTACGCTGCCGATTCAGCTAGCACACAGGTAAATAAAAGGTACATTGGAACAAATGAACCAATGTACCTTTTATTTACCTGTGTGCTAGCTGAATCGGTAGCGTAAGCGTCACTGACCTGAAGATGTATTTATAAATTTTCACTGCAGGTTTGAGCGGGTTCATCGGCTGCATGGTGTTTGTGGGCGAGACGCACGAGTACCTCTCCGAGTACTATGGCTGGGCGTTTGGCCTCAACCTGACCGGATGTATCCTGGTGATGATGGCCGCCTTCATCGTCATGGCCACCAATCGCCCAGACTTCGCGAGTGCCCCCAACGCTGGCGCCGCCATGACCGCCGTCCCCGTGCAGGGAGGTAATGTGGTGATCATGCCGCAGGGCCAGGCTTACCCCCCTCCAGGTCAGGGTTACCTCCCTCCAGGTCAGGCTTACCCCCCTCCTGGCCAGGCTTACCCCCCTCCTGGCCAGGCTTACCCCCCTCCAGGTCAGGCTTACCCCCCTCAGCCAGGGGCAGGGTATGCCGCACAGCCAGGCTATGGCTATCCCCAAGGGTATCCCGGTGCCGGCCAATATCCAGGGGGCTTTGCTCAAGGCACAGCTCCTCCCCAAGCAGGCTACCCACCAGGCTACAGCGCCTTCAGCTACCCTGCCCAGGGTTACAGCGGGCTGGAGCAGAAATGAAGCCTTTGGTCTGTCAGCAACGCAAGCCTGCGGCCTGGTCGACTGCTGGTGCGCGGGATTGGGTTTACTACTGTATATTTCTTTTTCTTCTTTGTACAAATCTGAGCATCTGATAGGGTGTTACTGAGAATTAACAGTATCTGATAGGTTGTTACTGAGAATTAACAGTACCTGATAATTAATAGTAACTGATAGGTTGTTGCTGAGAATTAACAGCATCTGATAGGCTGTTGCTGAGAATTAACAGCATCTGATAATTAATAGTAACTGATAGGTTGTTGCTGAGAATTAGCAGCATCAGATAGGCTGTTGCTGGGAATTAACAGCATCTGATAATTAATAGTAACTGATAGGTTGTTGCTGAGAATTAGCAGCATCAGATAGGTTGTTGCCGGGAATTAACAGCATCTGATAATTAATAGTAACTGATAGGTTGTTGCTGAGAATTAGCAGCATCAGATAGGCTGTTGCTGGGAATTAACAGCATCTGATAGGCTGTTGCTGGGAATTAACAGCATCTGATAGGCTGTTGCTGGGAATTAGCAGCATCTGATAGGTTGTTGCTGGGAATTAACAGCATCTGATAATTAATAGTAACTGATAGGTTGTTGCTGAGAATTAGCAGCATCAGATAGGCTGTTGCTGAGAATTAACCAGAACCAGGTCCCTCCTAGGTACCAGTGCAAAGTATTTGTTGAGCTACTTGGAAACTATAGTTATATAGTGGAAAATGGTAAAGTTAACTGTTTCACTTTTGATTGGTGTCAAACTTTTGCCAGGTACTTAGGCGAGACAGGTGGTTTTGCGGCTTGTTTAACATTAGTTGTTGAAATTAACTCTCTCCATACGAACGGCGAAAGAGAAGACGTTAACAGCGTTTCACCCCAATTACCACCATCAAAATATTGCAAGCGGAAGGCTCTTATACTGAAGAGGTGAATGTTGACAAAGAATACCACAGTTCTGACGACGGAAGCTGAAGGTTGGGTCATTGAGACACCCACTGGACATCCGAGGGGTCTGTGTAGAGGAGAAGAGAGGACTGGCCGTACTGAGTGAGTTAACAGAGTTTGTACGCTTATAGTTGACTTCATCAAGTTTTTGCGCCTTATACATATTATTATTAGTGGTAGTAGTTCTTTTTTTTTCCTTTTTTTCTTTTTTTCTCAAGGCCTGACTAAGCTCGTTGGGTTACACTGCTGGTCAGGCATCTGCTTGGCAGATGTGGTGTAGCGTATATGGATTTGTCCGAACGCGGTGACGCCTCCTTGAGCTACTGAAACTGAACAAACAGTGGATTAACACTGTTTGATGCTACAGTTAATCATAACAGTGGCCTTCCTTAAAGCCTAACAAACTAGGCAGTATAGTTAGTTTGTTCTTTTGTATTCTGGAGGTTTTGAGATAAGCATTTTAAAGTTCAGAAGAAAGAAAAAAAACAACCTCAGTATTTTCTCTGACTGTAATTTAATTTTGTACATTTAAGAAAGAAGCATCTCCGGTCATTTTCTGACTGCAATAACTATTGAACAAAGGTTTTGAGAGCTCCTTCATTCTACTGTATATGTTGGGGTTTCTTGGCATTGCTGAATTGTTTTCTAAAGAAACATGAAGTATTTTATGTGCATGATTATGTCATAAAGTTGGCTGTTGTTGTTCTTTCCTTTTTTTGAATGAAAAATAATGTTCAGTGGGTGCATTTGATGTCTGTATTCACTGTTCAAGTATCCATATTAACCACAATTGGGCACTCAAATGTTTTGTCCAGAGTACCTCTGACTGGCACTCAAAAAAAAGAGAAAGAGTTAAATTCGAACGCTGCTGGTACAATAATACTTTTAAGTGCAGCACTGGAAACATGGTACGATACTACTTGCCTGACTGGCACTCACAAAAAAAAAAAGGAGAGTTAAATTCGAACCCTGCTGGTACAATAATACTTGTAAGTACAGCATTGGAAACATGGTACGATACTACTTGTAAGGAGGTACATTTAGCAGGGAAATTGTCTTCTTTGTATGTGTTGATTTTTTTTTTTTTTTTTTTTTTTTTTTTAATTGATAAATTATCTTCATGACAGCTGGTCAGAGAAAAAAAAAAATCACAAATTTATTTACTTTTTGGAAAATATTATGTACCTGGTGTAAGCCTTTGAAAATGACAATTAATTTAACATGTGCCTAAGTTTTTGTTATATCTATCTCCACGACAGCTTGGCAATAAAAGCACGCTTTATTTACCTTTTGGAATATATATATTATATATATATATGCGTATATACATATACACTTGGTTAGTGCCTTTTGAAATTACAGTCCAGTCTTGTACTTGTTCTTTTTTTTGTTGTTCTTTTTATGTCTGTCTCTCACTTTAAGCTGTGCATTATGCACAGTAATTGACCAAGAAGAACTTTTGTTGACAAAGTTTGCTTTCCTCCTGGGAGCATTCTTAACCAGAATTGTGTTTTCACCATTTAAACTTTCATTTTTTTATTGGCCACTTTGATGTCTTGCCTTAATTCTACAAAGATTTTACATATTTTGTTAATTAGTGCTGTTACAAACCTTATGTTTAGATTTCACATGAAGTAAGTTGTGCTTTATATGGTTGATTTCTTATTCTGTTGTGTGCGTTAAACAAGCCTTGATCATGATTTGGATCATTGTGTACACTCCCTGTGTTGGGTTCCAGTTTTGTTGCTCTTGAAATCAAAAATCCTTCAGCAAACATAAACGGATTAATTCAGAAAAAAAGACAGCTTTTAACTCTACCTAACCCTACACACACAGCAGCAGGTATTCATCAGAGTAATTTTTCTGTCAGCGCTTAACTGTAAAGTGTCATTGATCCTGATTGGTCAGGTTGGTGTTCTGACCTTTCAGATGTGCATGAATTAAACAGATCGGAAAGGGACCCAACTCTTGATCTTTCTTGTAACAATACTGACATAGTACAGTGTGGACATTTTCAAGTTTTGTTTGTTTTGTAATGTTTATAGCCAGGAAATAATGTGTTTTGCTGTTCAGCAAATTTCAGAGGAATTATTTCATGAAACAGATTGTGATTTTTAACCTTTAGACTGCCACGTAAGCCATTCTCAAACAGCAGATTATTCAATCCCTGCCACTGCCACAAAAGCAATACCCAAAATAGCAGCTAAATATCTCTGTCCTGCGAACGCTTTTATGTTGTTATAGAATTATTATATTGGTAGCTTTAGCTCTGCCATTCCCCGACTGATAATAAATTGGAATCATGTGTGAAACGGGCGGTCAGAACATGTACTTTTTTTCTTTTTCTTTTTTTTTCAAATGATTTTTTTAATTGATTTGTCAACTTTTTGTCACCATGGTGAATGTGTCATTTTATATCAGTCAGTACACATTGTTGCATTGTTACAAACTCCATATTCAAAGATGTGTTTTCATTCGTGATTTTTTTTTTTTTTTCCTAAGTAAAACCAGTAAGGCCAAATGAATACGCTTAATAGCCAAAAAAAAAAAAAAGTGTAAGATGAGACAGAGCGTAAACCTGACAAGATGGCATGAAGAGCCTTGGCCAAAGGAATGATTCAGCGCTTATAGCTTTTAGAGGCGTTTGATTGGCTAAGAGCAGACCGGACAAGACGGCTCGGGGGTGGGGGTGGGGGTTGGACATTGATGGCAAAATGTACCTGTGATTTACCTTTGTGCTAGCTGAGGGTGAGGGTGGGGGAGTTGGTCATCGATGGCAAAATGTACCTGTGATTTACCTGTGTGCTAGCTGAGGGTGAGGGTGGGGGAGTTGGACATCGATGGCAAAATGTACCTGTGATTTACCTGTGTGCTAGCTGAGGGTGAGGGTGGGGGCGGAGTTGGACATCGATGGCAAAATGTACCTGTGATTTACCTGTGTGCTAGCTGAGGGGAAGGGTGAGGGTGGGGGAGTTGGACATTGATGGCAAAATGTACCTGTGATTTACCTGTGTGCTAGCTGAGGGGGAGGGGGAGGGTGGGGGAGTTGGACATCGATGGCAAAATGTACCTGTGATTTACCTGTGTGCTAGCTGAGGGGGAGGGTGGGGGAGTTGTACATCGATGGCAAAATGTACCTGTGATTTACCTGTGTGCTAGGTGTGTGTGTGGGGGGTGGGGGTGGGGTGGAGTTGGACATTGACGCAAAATGTACCTGTGATGTACCTGTGTGCTACCTTGGGTGGGGGGGATGGGGGGGGGAGGGAGTTGGACATCATTGGCAAAATGTGTGCCGTTGTTAGAGTGAATATTTCTGTGTTTGTTAAGTGAGTAGTTTCCCTGTCTTGTTATTCATGTCTTCACAAAGAAAGAGGAACCAAAAGAAACGTGTATCATCATTATGATAGAAATGATAATAATCCAAATGGTAATAATAACATCATTTATTTCCAGTCAAATATCATCATCTTAGATGAACAGACTATAAATAAATAAATGAACGAATCATATTTGTTTGGTTTTCAGAACAGGGTAGAATATCTGTTTGGATGCTGGTTACTGGTTACTGGTTTGTTTCCGTGTTGAAGCTCTTTGGATCTTGTTCACAGGTCTTCTCACTTGTACAACTGAATTGCATATGTGGTGCAAGATGTCGACAGTTGTGATTAATGGTAACGGTCTGGGTCAAATTTTGCAGGGAGCTCCTTCCAGTGTGCATCGAGCCTGTTCTTAAAAGCATTGACTGATGGGGCTGTGACCACACTGTCTGGCAGGCTGTTCCAGGTGGCGGTTACGCGCTGAACGAAGAAACTGCTTCTGATGTTGGAGTCTGCAGTGTGATCTGTCCAACTTCAGGCTGTGCCCTCTGGTATCTCTGCCTTGGAAGTAGTGTTGATATGGGGGGCGGCTGGTCAAGTACAGGCCATGCGTGTATTTGTACATGTCGATCATATCCCCCCCCCTGAGGTGGCGGTGCTCAAGACTGGGCAGGTTCAGTGCAGCAAGGCGCTCTGGGTACGGCTTGTCCTTCAGTGATGCAATGAGCTTGGTGGCACGCCTCTGTACGTCCTCTAGTTCACAGCGCAGTGTCGTGTGTCGAGGTTGCCATGCTGTGTGTGTGTCCATACTCGAGAACCGGGCGGACTTAGAGACTTGTATAGCTGGATGAAGACTGCGGGGGTGAGAAAGTCAAATGATCTTTGGACGACTCCAAGAAATCAGTTTGCTTTTGTTGTTTGTTGATCAATACAAAAGAATTGTGTTTCAGTTCATCATCATGGTCTTGCTGCTGTCTTTGTCTGGTCTGCTTTAATTAGATATATAGTCATATACATTTGTTGACTCGGTGCACACAAAAAAATGTATTCATTTTTCAAACCTCACTGGCCACTTCTCAACCTCTGTTGACTTCTGCAAGCATTTTTTACAGCCGTTGTATTTGGTATTCTAAATAGTATTTGATTTGTTGTCATTGTTCTTGCTATTTTTTTTTTTTACAAATGGTATTTGATTTTATCTCATTTTGATAGTGTTGATTTTACTTTCCCAACCAGTCTATATGTATTTAATAATGTATTTGTATATATAGCATGACTTCTGCAAGCATTTTTTACAACCGTTGTATTTGGTATTCTAAATAGTATTTGATTTGTTGTCATTGTTCTTGCTATTTTTTTTTTTTACAAATGGTATTTGATTTTATCTCATTTTGATAGTGTTGATTTTACTTTCCCAACCAGTCTATATGTATTTAATAATGTATTTGTATATATAGCATGACTTCTGCAAGCATTTTTTACAACCGTTGTATTTGGTATTCTAAATAGTATTTGATTTGTTGTCATTGTTCTTGCTATTTTCTTTTTTACAAATGGTATTTGATTTTATCTATCTCATTTTGGAAGTGTTGATTACTCCCGAAAACGGAGTATGGCTGCCTACGTGGCGGGGTAAAAACGGTCATACACGTAAAAGCCCACTTGTGTGCATACAAGTGAACGTGGGAGTTGCAGCCCACGAACGCAGAAGAAGAAGAACGTAGTGTTGATTTTACTTTCCCAACCAGTCTGTATGTATTTAATAATGTATTTGTATACATAGCATATTCTTTGTAACTTCATGGTTCTTTAAACTTTTTTTTTGTTTGTTTGTTGTTGTTTTTTTGCATGCTTACTTACCATATATAGAAATGGATTGAAAAAAAAATGAAAGAAAAAAATAAACGGATGTTTTGAAATTCCAAATCCTGTCCTGAGTGCCTGGTTTTGCTTGGTGATGGATTTTGCAGTTTGTATACAACGGTTAAGCAGTATATGCTTGTGTGTGTGTGTGTGTGTGTGTGTGTGAATGTGTATGTGTGTGTGCATGTAAGTTAGTATTGCTTTCATTTTCTCCGCATAGGCGGATAGTTTGCACAGGACAGGAATGTCAGACCCCTGCCGGATTCTGCACTAGTTGGGTCACGGTTAAGTATGTGTAATTAGGATTTTATCTTTTTTCTAGTTACGATCAAAAGTATAAACTCCAATATCTTCAACATTAAGTGACAGCAGGAGCATGCTTTTTTTTTTTTTTTTTTTTTTTTTTTTTGCTGCCCCATCATCTGCACCGTTTCAGTGGCATTACTCCCACGCTGCTCATTTAGATTCCCCCATACACGGCCACACCCGGGTTCATCCGTCGCAATTCCAGCATCGGCAGTCCACAGGGAGCCATCGATGTTAGGTCGCCAGGAGGCCACACACCAGAGGAGACCCTGCACTGCTGCTGAGTCACTTCGATGGTGTTCAGTGGTGCCTGTTCTGATTTAACGTACTTAGGAGCATGCAGATTTATACACACTGTCTTATTTAGGCACACACACACAAGCACACAACACATGCATGTGTGAGTGTGACACAGCATGCAAAAAACCAGCTGAAGTTGAAATTTATCATTTTTAACATTTACATACTTTCTAAAAAGTTTACAAATCACAGATTGATATGAAAGTTTCAGAATGGAGCTATCTGTCACAGTTGTTGGAGTTTTTGACTCACTTGTGTAAACAAAGTGAGTCTATGTTTTAACCCGGTGTTCGGTTGTCTGTGTGTGTGTGTCTGTGTCTGTGTGTCTGTGGCAAACTTTAACATTGACATTTTCTCTGCAAATACTTTGTCAGTTGACACCAAATTAGGCATAAAAATAGGACAAATTCATTTCTTTCCAGTCATCTTGTTTAAAACAATATTGCACCTCTGGGATGCGCACAAAAAATTTAAAAAATGAAGCCTAATTATATGCAAACTGCATTTACAGTTATATTTATATTTTTTGTATTCTCTAAACTTGGCACTTTGATCTGATATTCTGACCCAACAACTAGAGCAGCCATTATTATCATTTTTTGTTCAAACAGGAACTTCTTTTGCTAAGCATGGAAGTTTTATTTATTTTGCAAACGTTTTGGTGCAGATAGTAAAAAAGGGAAATTACTCTGTAATTAATGCTAGGGGACTTAATTTGCTTTAAACTGATCTTTCTCATCTTAAACATTACATTTTGAAATTATACTCAATACATAAAAAGCTTGGATTTTTTTTTTTAAGTGTATCACAAGTGAGTCTTGAAGGCCTTGCCTCTCTTGTTTGTTCTAACAGCAGAAACCAACTCATTCAGAGCAGGGTTGTTGGGTTGTTGTTGTTTTTTTGTCCACAACTTTCTTATATTCCGATTCAGTATTTCATTTATTTATTTTTTTCTTTGGGGCTAAAAGACTTTGAGAAGATATAGGTGCTGATTGCAAACACAGGACAGATGAAATGGCAAGTTGGCTAACTAAAGACTGTCACATGTCAATAAGGAAAGTACAAGATAAGGAATGCAGGTTTACACACATACACAATGTACTATCTTTTCTCTCTCAACTTTATCAATCAATGCCACATCCACCAAAATCTCTTCAGCAAAGTGGTAGCTGTTATCAAGACCATCAATGCTGCAAAAAACAGCGAAAAATAATGTTCACCAGCATCACTCCCAGTGGAACTGTCTACAGTCATTACATCTTCCACATCTACGTTAGATCTCTTTACTCATTATTTTATTTTATTTTACCGTTTTACAAAGATGATTACCTGAAAGGTGCCATCTCCAATCACATCAGGAACAATTCAAGATCCTTTGTAGTAGGCAGATCTCAGACTGAGCAGTTCAGAAACTCTTTCTTTATTGGCACTGTTCGTGACTGGAACCATCTGGACGAGGCGATGGTGACAGCAACATCTGTCGAGAGCTTCAAAGCACGGCTCTCAGGACACCAGTAATGCTAGGCTGCGCACTCCCCCCCCCCCCCCACACACACACACACACACACACACCCCTCACCCACCGTTGCGTTTATGTCATAAGTGGCTATAGCAACATATTCTACAGATACAGATACACAAGCACTAGGGAGCTCAGTGCGCCGAACGTCGTGGATTTCACAAATTGCTGTCTTCCATTTCTTCAATCGATAGTCTCCGTTGCTACAACCAAACACTACACAATGAAATGCCATCGTTTCCACAACAAGAAATTTTAAATATAAACCAAAAAGTCGAAGAAACGAAGCCTTCTTTTTCCTCTTTCTGCCTCTCTCCATGGCCCGTGTTGCTCGACGTGACGGAGACCCAATCAACTTCGAGGATTCACACCACGTGACGCTCCTCTAAAAGTCATGTAAACACCGAACTCTCCTGGGGTCTATTTCGATATGAAAAAGGCACAGGAAAATTCCTATTTTCTCTCTGTACTCAAATAAAGCCAAGAATGGCAAGTGGAGGAGTGCTGTCATACAGCCACACGAGAACAGAATCGACAGCGACAGTGAATGTTCAAATATTTCATGCCCATAAACTCTCTGATGCATGCGTCAGTGTGTGCTATAGGATCAGGATCAGGATTTGGGGCGTTGTTTTATACAACTTAGCCATTTTTGGCTTTTTATGCCCCTTCAGATTTACTCCTTTACATTGCTGGTCAGGTCGTTGACTAGCTCAGTCATTTTATCCATCAAAGTCATATTTCGTTTTTGTCAATAACTCGTGTTTATCTATGAGGTTCTTAAAAGTATTTATACTAGGTGCACGTTTGATATTGTTTCTTAATTTGTTCCAGTAATTTGTTACTCTGTTACAAATGTAAACTTTTTGAGATTTGTTCTGGAATACTGTTTAACTGAATATTTTGTCTGTACTGTTTCTTGTAGTGTCTATCTTTGGAGTACAAAAAAAAAGCATGCTTTGTTTACATCTTCAAAACCATTTAATGTTTTGTGCGTCTGTATCAAGTCCCCTCTTACTCTTCTTGCTTCAAGTGATGGTAGTTGTAAATACTTTAATCTTTCTTGATATGATATGTGTGTGCGTGCATGTACATATGTGTACTTGTGTGCGCTCGTGTGTGCACAGTATGAAGTGCCAGTGTGCGTCTGCCAGTGTGCACGTGTGTGTCCGCGGCCCGCGGTGTATGTGTGTGTGCCCACGTGTACGTGTACGGTTTATGAGCATTTGTGTGAAAATTAAGTTATCACGGTTTGTGTATGTGAGCGATGGTATTTAAAGCCACAGCGATTCAGTCGTGTGTATGTGTTTGTGTGTGTGTGTGTGTGTGACTGAAACTGATTGATGAACAATTCGATGGTGTGTGCCCGGGTGTGTGCGCGCGCCAACTGTGAAAAGGGGGGTGGGGGGGGACTCTGTGTGTGTGTGTGTGTGTGTGTGTGTGTGAGAGAGAGAGAGAGAGAGAGAGAGAGAGAGAGAGAGAGAGAGAGAAAATCAGTTTTTCAAATGTCAACATATTTTTTTGTGCGCGTACAACGAAACCGGTTTCGGGTACCCCGCCAGCCAAAGGTAGATAACACATGATGAAAATAGCAAAGGTCACGTCGCGCTGCAGTTTTGCTGCGTGACCTATTTTCACCTGGAGTAGCGCTTCCTTTCGACGACGCACGCAGGTGGCCCGACCTTCCACTGAGGCATTTCACCTGTGCGTGTGTGTTCTTTCTCGGAGTCAGTGTTAGCAAAACGTGCTTGGGCAGACGTGACAGCATTCACAGTGGTTGTGAGATTATCTGATTCAGTAGAATAACGTTGAATCCAACATGTGACGAGCTAAAATCACAAAACAAAACAATGTGGTTTTGAAACATACTTAGCGTCGTCTTCTCTTGCCATTTCCGGGTTTGTTGAATGGAGAAAAACGCAAGGTTTTTCGATTTTGTTTGACGAAATCAGTCGCTAAATCGAACCAGTTTTAATGTGTATGTTGACCTGTAATATGCTCCAAACAAGCTGTTGTTCTAGTGGAGCTTGTTTTAAATCTTGTGTTTATTTTCGTGCTGTCAGTATTATCCTGTCAAATTTGTCTTACTGTGACGGGCTCTCTCGGGTGACGGGTATTTGGATTTAAACCTGCGAGTAATTCTGACACTACAAGTTCGATCAGTGTTGTCAGATAACATTGCTACAAAGTAAAAAAAAAAATTCCACACTTGTGTTCTAGCTTTTGATGTTTAAAGGTTGACAAAGAACAACAGGTCCATTGTTGTCAACATGTCGGCATTTTCCGTTCGCTCCCGGGGTTACCAAGTGGGGCTTCTACTCTTGATCATCTCCTCAATATTGTTTATTATCGGGCTTGTCTCCCCTGCGTGGCTGGAATATTACCGTGTGATCTATCAAATCCAAGAGGAAAGACTTTTCGCTGGAGTGTTCATCGGGTGCAGGTACAAGCTCAGACTGGTGGGAGTTACGTCAATCGATTTCACAAGATGCAGTTTTGGGTTTGCCCACGCTTTCGATGGCATGAAAGATATGGGTAAGATATAAAACAAATTCATCGAAATTGTGTGTGTGTGTGTGTGTGTGTGTGTGTGTGTACGCATCCAAGGCCAAGAACTGACAAAAGGTAAGCAAGTTTTCATTCTAACAGATGATCCTAGCGTGACACTAGTAGTAGTAGTAGTAGCAGTCGTCTGCCTAGACCTCTCGGCCTTTTTATGTCCCCATCGAATCTTCATCTTCACTTCTTCCATTTTCTTTTATTTATTTATTTTCATCTTTTGTTTGTTGTTGTTGGGCGGTGTACGCAAGTACACTTCTGCAAGAAACTTTGTTTTATTCATCATAGTTTAAAAAAAAAAAAAATCTTTTAAGATGATGTTGTTGTCAAGGAGATTTTTGAACATTTTTTTCAACATCCCAGAGACACTCTCCATGAACATGCATTGTGTCCTTTCCATTTACAAAGCATCAGGTGTTGGAGCTCATGTACGTTTATGTGTACTTGACTGTGCTTTCATATCTGTGAAACTGCATGTTTGGTGCATATCTGTTATGCATATGTGTGTGTGTGTGAATGTGTGTCTGCTTTTTTTTTTTTTTTTTTTTACATTTACTTGCTTATTTATCATCATTGTTGTTTTGTTTGTTTTTGTTTTTTTTTATTGTTGTTGTTGTTTTTCTATTTATTTTATTTTCATTATTATTATTATTTATTTACTTTTTTTATTATATTATTATTATTTATTTATTTATTATTTTTATTTTATTTTATTTATTTATTTTTTATCAAGGCCTGACAAAGCGTGTTGGGTTACGCTGCTGGTCAGGCATCTGCTTGGCAGATGTGGTGTCGCGTATATGGATTTGGGACACCTCCTTGAGC
The DNA here is from genome assembly GCF_041734735.1 of Babylonia areolata. Taxonomy (NCBI): domain Eukaryota; kingdom Metazoa; phylum Mollusca; class Gastropoda; order Neogastropoda; family Buccinidae; genus Babylonia; species Babylonia areolata. Next base: position 1,839,689 of record NC_134905.1, on the reverse strand, counting down.
TACTGAAACTGAAACTGTCTGTCTTTGCATATATTGCAAGTGTGGTATGTTGGCCGAGTGGTAACATGTCCGCCTAAGAAGTGAAAGAATCTGAGCTCATGGAATCAAATCCCAAATTCACCAGTAGTTATCCCACTCCACTAGATCTTGAGTGGTGGTCTGAATGCTAGTCATTCAGATGAGACTATAAACTGAGGTGTCGTGTGGAGCATATACTTAGTGCACCTAACAGAACCAATGGCAACTAAAGGGCTGTACCTGGCAAAATTTGTAGAAAAATCTGCTGTGATAGAAAAACAAATACACTTGCAGACATATATTATAAGAATTACAAGAAAAAAAAAAGAAAAAAAAAAGAAGAGTGGTGTTGCAGTGTCAAGAAGCGCTTTGTCTGAAAGAGCAACCCAAATTTTTACCCAGAGAAATCTGATTCACTGAAAATTAAGACCAGTGATAAATGACCCATGATCTTGTCGCATTTTGGTGACATCGGTGCTCTGCCTGGCTGGTGCTGAAATGCAACATTGGTGGTGAAAGGGTTAAAGTATTCTGTAATCTTTGTGAGTATGCTGTAGTTGCTATTTCACATTGGTGGTGAAAGGGTTAAAGTATTCTGTAATCTTTGTGAGTATGCTGTAGTTGCTATTTCACATTGGTGGTGAAAGGGTTAAAGCATTCTGTAATCTTTATGAGTATGCTGATGTTATTTCACATTGGTGGTGAAAGGGTTAAAGCATTCTGTAATCTTTATGAGTATGCTGTTGTTATTTCACATTGGTGGTGAAAGGGTTAAAGTATTCTGTAATCTTTGTGAGTATGCTGTTGTTATTTCACATTGGTGGTGAAAGGGTTAAGTATTATGTAATCTTTGTGAGTATGCTGTGGTTGTTTCAAATTGGTGGTGAAAGGGTTAAAGCATTCTGTAATCTTTGTGAGTATGCTGTTGTTATTTTGCATTGGTGGTGAAAGGGTTAAAGCATTCTGTAATCTTTTAAGTATGCTGTTGTTATTTTACATTGGTGGTAAAAGGGTTAAGTATTATGTAATCTTTGTGAGTATGCTGTTGTTATTTCACATTGGTGGTGAAAGGGTTAAAGTATTCTGTAATCTTTGTGAGTATGCTGTAGTTGTTTCAAATTGGTGGTGAAAGGGTTAAAGTATTCTGTAATCTTTGTGAGTATGCTGTTGTTGTTTCACATTGGTGGTGAAAGGGTTAAAGCATTCTGTAATCTTTGTGAGTATGCTGTTGCTGTTTGACAGGGGAGTGGATCCATGCCGTGGAGACCTTTGAGATCCTGAGCGCCATCGCTCTCATCTTCGCCTGCATCTATGGCGTCACCGTCAACTGCTTCACCATCTATCCCAGCGCCCGTTCCCGCATCCTGGAGGTCACTGCTGGCGTTGCAGGTGAGCAGTTTGTCTATAGATCTGTATTTCTATCTATAGATCTATCTATAGCTATCTGTCAAGATCTGTCTATCTATAGATCTGTCTGTCTATGCCCTTGCCTGAGGAAGGTGAATCTCAGAAAAAAAATTTGCAACAGTTCCTGTTTTTCAGACCTCATTCATTCTGTCCATCACTGTCTTTGTTTTAGTGGCCACAGGTCTGTTCTTCATTCATTGATTCATTCTGTCCATCACTGTCTTTGCTGTTGTTGTGGCCACAGGTCTGTTCTTCATTCATTCATTCATTCTGTCCATCACTGTCTTTGCTGTTGTTTTAGTGGCCACAGGTCTGTTCTTCATTCATTCATTCTGTCCATCACTGTCTTTGCTGCTGTTGTGGCCACAGGTCTGTTGGCTTTCATCTTCACCATGGTGTTCGTGGGTCAGCTGCGGAAGACGGTGGAGGGCAACGTGTTCTACACCTTCCAGTGGGCCTTCTACCTGACGGTGGTGGCCTCCATCTCCGTAATGGTGGCTGCCGTCATCATCGCTCTTTTCAATGAATACATCCCCCCACCAGCCGACTTCAACTACAGCAATGCCGCTCTCTCCAACAGCAGCAACCCCATCGTCGGTTCCTCGTCCTTCTCCGCCGCCCCCTCCACCGTCTTCTACTCTCCGTCGCAGAGGAAAGGCGTGGGGGATGATGATGACCTCTACGATTCGCGCGTCGCCAAAGTCATCAGTTATGAGGCGGAGGAGGCGGAGGAGGAGGAGGAGACAGGCTCTAGGAGAGGGGGGGGTCGCCGGGGGGGAGGGAGGGGTCCGAGAAGCGGAAGCACGGCCGCAGGTGCCGGGAGGTACGAGTCTGATTTGTAAGGATGGTCACATGGTAGTGGGGCTGGGGTGGAGTGATTTGGAAGGAGGGTGTGGAGGGCGGGGAGGGGAGGGGAGAGGGGGGGGAAGTGGAGTGATTTGTAAGGATGGCGGTGGGGGGGGGGGGGGGGGCAGTGGAGTGATTTGTATTTGTGTGGATGGTTGGGGGGGGGGGGGGGGGGGGGGGCAGTGGAATGATTTGTAAGGATGGTGGGGGGGGGGGGGGGGCCAGTGGAGTAATTTGTAAGGATGGTGGTGGGGATGGGGGGGCAGTGGAGTGATTTGTAAGAAAGGTGGGGGGTGGGGGGGGGAGGCAGTGGAGTGATTTGTATTTGTATAGATGGTGATGAGGGGGCGGGGCAGTGGAGTGATTTGTAAGGATGGGGATCGTGGGGGGGTGGGGTGGGGTGGGGGGGGGGGGGCAGTGGAGTGATTCTTAAGGATGGTGGGGGGGGGGGGGGGGGGGGCAGGAAAGGAGGTTGGGTGGGTGAGGGCTGGTTGAATGATTGGGAAGAGTGTGTATCTCCTGCCACTGAAAACGAAAAGGATAGCGGTGGGGTGACAAAGGTGGATTGTCAGAGGTGGAGGGGGGGGGGGTTGAGTGTTAACTTTTATTCCAGGATGGGAGGCGATGTGGTGGGTGTGTGTGGTGTAGTGTGTGGTGATTGAGACAGAGAGGAGATGAGAGAGGGAGGAACACCTGTGTGTACTTTAATGGTGGTTCTGTGAGCAGTGCTTGCATTTCATCTGTTTGCTATTGCACTTTGTAGGCATTTTTTTTTTTTTTTTAAGATGTGTGCGTTTAGATAATGTTTGGATGTGTGTGGTGTGTGCAAACATTCTGTGGCTTGAATTTGTACATATTTGAGGGGGAGGGGGGGGGGGGGCCAGTGAGTGATTTGTAAGGATGGTGGTGGGGATGGGGGGGGCAGTGGAGTGATTTGTAAGGATGGGGAGGGGGGGGGGGGGGGGGGGCAGTGGAGTGATTTGTATTTGTGTGGATGGTTCGGGGGGGGGGGGGGGGCAGTGGAGTGATTTGTAAGGATGGTGAGGGGTGGGGGTGGGCAGTGGAGTGATTTGTAAGAAAGGTTGGGGGTGGGGGGGGGGGGGGGGAGGCAGTGGAGTGATTTGTATTTGTATAGATGGTGATGAGGGGGGTGGGGCAGTGGAGTGATTTGTAAGGATGGGGATCGTGGGGGTGGGGGCAGTGGAGTGATTTGTAAGGATGGTGAGGAGGGAGGGGGGGGGGGGGCAGGGAAGGAAGTTGGGCCGGTGAGGGCTGGTTGAGTGATTGGGAAGAGTGTGTGTAGATATCTCCTGCCACTGAAAACGAAAAGGATAGCGGTGGGGTGACAAAGGTGGATTGTCAGAGGTGAAGGGGGGGGGGGGGGGGGGTTGAGTGTTAACTTTATTCCAGAAGATGGGAGGCGATGTGTGTGTGTGTGTGTGTGTGTGTGTGAGACAGAGAGAGAGAGAGAGAGAGAGAGAGAGAGAACACCTGTGTGTACTTTATATGTGTGTTCCTGCATGAGCACGTGCTTGCACTTTCATCTGTTTGCCTATCTGCGACTTTGTAGGCAATTTTTTTTTTTTTTTCAAGATGTGTGCGATTCTTCAATGATAATGTTTGGATTGTGTGTGTGTGTGTGTGCAAACTATTTCTGTGGCCTTGAATTGTACATATTTTAATCAAATGTTCATACTGTGTTTACCAAGAGAAAGCCATGATTATGTGGTGCATAATTATGACTGATTTCTATTCTTCTTCCAAATGTATTTTCACTTATCAATTACATGTCAGTTGGTCTTCATAGTGCACATTCTGCAGTCAGATGTTTGGCTTTTTATATTGTGTCCTTAATTAGTCATGGCACACATGTACACACACGCTTACAGGATAGATCACACACACACACACACACACACATTAGACAGGTGTAAAAGTTGAACCAAATTTTCAGCATGTTAGTCTGAGTACCCTAAGCACTGACTGAACAGTGTCAGTACAGTAATATCATACATATCACATCAGTACATGTACCCTAAAGACTGACTGAACAGTGTCAGTACAGTGATATCATACATATCACATCAGTACATGTACCCTAAAGACTGACTGAACAGTGTCAGTACAGTGATATCATACATATCACATCAGTACATGTACCCTAAAGACTGACTGAAGTGTCAGTACAGTGATATCATACATATCACATCAGTACATGTACCCTAAAGACTGACTGAACAGGGTCAGTACAGTGATATCATACATATCACATCAGTACATGTACCCTAAAGACTGACTGAACAGTGTCAGTACAGTGATATCATACATATCACATCAGTACATGTACCCTAAGGACTGACTGAACAGTGTCAGTACAGTGATATCATACATATCACATCAGTACATGTACCCTAAGGACTGAACAGTGTCAGTACAGTGATATCATACATATCACATCAGTACATGTACCCTAAGCACTGAACAGTGTCAGTACAGTGATATCATACATATCACATCAGTACATGTACCCTAAGGACTGACTGAACAGTGTCAGTACAGTGATATCATACATATCACATCAGTACATGTACCCTAAGGACTGACTGAACAGTGTCAGTACAGTGATATCATACATATCACATCAGTACATGTACCCTAAAGACTGACTGAACAGTGTCAGTACAGTGATATACATATCACATCAGTACATGTACCCTAAGCACTGAACAGTGTCAGTACAGTAATATGAGTGTCATGAATACATGTACCCTAAGGATTGAATACCATGATCAGATTGTTTATATAATTGTGACATTAAAAAAAAATCTTGAATTAAGTCAGAGTGCTTCGTGATTATTCTTCACTTACTTATTGTTGCTTATAGTCACACACACACACACATTACACACACTAAGATGGGCGCAATAGCTAGCCGAGTGGTTAATGAGTGTTGGACGTTCGAATCTCGGTGACAGTGCCTGGTGGGTAAAGGGTGGAGACTTTTCCGCCACTCCCAGGTCAACATGTGTGCAGATCGACCTGCCAGTGCCTGAACCCCCTTTGTGTGTATACGCACGCAGAAGATCAAATATGCACATTAAAGATCCTGTTATCCATGTCAGCGTGGTTCGGTGAGTTACTATGGAAACAAGTACAACCCCAGCATGCACACCCCCGAAAATGGAGTATGGTTGCCTACATGGCGGGGTAAATAAACAAAACGGTCATTCACGTTAAATGTTAAACTGATGTTACATATTTGTCTGAGTGTGTATGTGTGCGTGCTGATTAAACTCAATATGACACATCAGTGCATGAAACTTGGCTGACGAATGTCAGTGGCAGCCGTCAGTCGGCTCTACCCACGGGTAGGCAGCCTGTTGTATAAATGACCCCGTGTTTGTAAAGCGCTTTGAGCTTGGTCTTCAATCAACTCAATAAGAAGAAGAAAACACATCAGTTTTTTTCACTACACAATGACCTTGTATAAATAAACAAATAATCAAACGGAAAAGGTCATTCTCTTTCCGATGAGATGATATTCATTTCTCTTTTTCTTCCTTCTATTCGAAGGTTTTCTGGAGCAATTAATGGCAGCACGACACGGCATGTTCGCACTTTCGCTTTCTCGCTGCGGCCGCACTGAAGTTGTGCTAATAATGGCTGTCGCGCGGAAGGGACGGTCGCTTCACTGAAGCGGTCATACGGTGAGTCTATGGCTCGGTCCACCCTACCTACAACGCACCCCATCAGAGTCAAAAGGTTTTTGTTTTATTATTATTTATTTTCATTTATTTATTTATTTATTTTATTGTGTGTGTGTGTGTGTTTTTCAGTTTTACATGCGAGTGGGCTGCCAGCGTATCACTGAAATTTCTGTATGCAATCGCATTGATAACACTGAACATAACCGTGATCCATTCGTATTATTATTTTTATTGTGACAAATTCCCGGTTTTCTAATGAAAACTCTATTCATGAGAAATAAACACGAAACCTGTTGAAGGCCTTCCAGCAGGAGGAAACGGAAGTGATATGAAAAAGGCGGTGTCCCTCAAAGTCAAAGGCCCGGGTCGCAGGCATTGTGTTCGTCAAATGTTCCAGACACAGACAGGGCTCTGGCTGGGTAGAAATCAGCGCGGCAGCCGCTCAACACCTACGGAAGCCAAGGTTGACCAGTTAATCAATTATTTACTAGTTGAAAACATAAGAGGTTAAGTTTCAGTCGCCACTGAAGGCGCAGACACTACGTGCACGAAGAACCACAACATAGTTCGAAAGGCATCGAAATAAGAAAAAAATGAACGACTGTGTTAATTCGAGCGCCAGCAAAGGAGGAGCAAGGAATCACCTGTCAGTGTCAGACGAAAGCCGTGATCACAGAACATCAGCTGCTCACGACTTCACCGAGCCGGATGACGAACTCCGCAACAAAATCATCAAAGAGGTGGAAATCTATTTTTCAGATGCTAACATTTTGAAAGATACTTTTTTGTTAAAGAATATTGTAAAGAACCAGTGGGGTTTTATCAGTGTTAAGATAATTACGTCATTGAAAACAGTAAAGCGTTTGACAAAAGATCCGCGGGTGGTGGTTTTTAGTTTGCGTCAGTCAACAGAGGTGGAAGTGAACAGTGCAGGAACGATGGTGAGGAGACTGAAGCCAATGCCTGACACCACACCAGCACGAACTGTTGTAGCCGTACACCAGGTCGCAAAAAATCCAACTGTTCACTCTGTTGCAGAGGAGTTTTCGAAGTGTCGTGGTGTTACACAGATTAGAATCCTCCGACCAGGGCAGTTGATTCCGCCAGACATACACAAGTTTGCTGCCAACCACCCAGAGATTGGTAGATCTGTGTGTGCAGTGATTGAGTTTGAGAAAGTGGGGCAGGCAAGATATACTTGCAAAACAATGACGAACACTGAAGACTGGCACAGTGGCAGACATGTTTCTTTATTATCCAGCACACCAAAATATAGAAAAGACGAACAGGAGATAAATGCTGAAAACTGTGCATCACCAGAAGATGGAGAAGGTGGTAGTGAAAGCAAAAACAACAAGAATGCAGAAAACAAAAAGGAAACTCATAAACCTACTGCTAAAAGAAAATGTTCAAGTGGTTCTAAAACAGGTGGCTCAGGCAATTCAAATCATCATAATCACTCAACCGACCCAAAATCTAATGAGTCTAATCCCTATTCTTCCCCTGGACCCAGTCCTTCCATTTTGCGCTGTTGGAACTGTGGCAAGTCTATTCAGGTTATTGCAATATCACAGAATGGTGTGCATTTCCCAAACACTCAAAAGAATCTAGAAAGACAACCAAATAAAACAGAGTCTAGCCAAAGGGAGAGCAGTCCTCCAAGTTCCTGGGTGCCACGTTGCAGACGTGCCAGCCACGACCCCATGAGCAATGGCAGCCCTGTCTCTAAAGTTGCTTGGAACAGTTCTTTGCAAAGTCCCAGGAACAGCAAGCTGCTGGACCAGGTGGGAGTGCTGCGACAACCCAGAGGGCCAGATGAAACCAAGGGCTTCAGTGCATACAGTCAAGGAATGCCTCTGTGCAATACCATTGCATTAGACTAATCTGGATCACTCAGGTCAGCTAAAGGTATTTTAAATCCTATCAGTTTTCAGTTTCACTCAGTTAACTTAAAGCAAGTCCCATGTCCTCTTAGCTAAATAATAAAATGCATGATAAATCTGTATGACTTGATAACTACTCATGAAGACATACTCTGTCAATTTCTTCAGATTTCATTTGTCAGCCAACTGCCTCTGCGAGATTTAGATTAATAAATGAAATTTATCTTTAATAGTTAACAATGAACTGATGAAGTACACAAGCAGTGTTGTTGGAATTAAACACACAATGATCATTTCTATATATATCACTATCAGCTGACTGTACTGAACATTAAAAACACAGAGAGATATTTCAGTAAAAATTGGAAAAAAAAAAGTATCACCATTCACTGACTCAGTGACTGAATAAGAGGTAACTGTCTGTGACTTGTTCATCTGCTTTGTGATTTTGAGCCATTAACATAACGAGGAAAAAGTCTGACACAAATTAAGGAAGAGTAAAGGGTTATGAACTATTTTCAAATTCAGTGCTGTAATAAGAATCATTCTGCTTCGAGTTTGAGGAAAACTGTCAATTTGAAACTTGTGCTGGAAGTGAATGCAAGTTAGCTGAAAATGATTTTTTAAAAACAAACACCTGTTTTAAACTTTTTTATGTGTGTGTGTGTGTGTGTGTGTGTGTGTGTCATCACTGTTAAGTTTCAGAATTTTTTTTTTTTGGTTGTATCTTAGAGTTGTTAAATTATTTTTTTTAATGTTTTTTCTTGAAGTATTCAAAATGTGAATACAGTTAGACACTACCACATGGGTAAAGTGTTTAGCTACTTCAGGACAAAAGATGATAGGATAATATTGAAATAACATTTTAAGAATTAGCAATCAGCTTAGTAAGTTAGTGACATGCTTGGATTTTTGGTTGACAAAAGTTTAAACTAAAGTCCTTGTGCATGTATGTACCAGATTGTTTTGTTTTGTTTTATTTTTGCATTGTTCTACCTTTTCCTTTAGGTTGAGTAAGAATATTCTTGGAGTTAAGCCAAGTTAACTATTTAAGTGGAGTTATGTGTTTTCCAGTTTTGTAAGTTTGTTTGTTTGTTTTGTTTTGTTTTTTTAAGAATAAGCTGCTTATTCAAAGTAGGAAAAAAAAGTCTCATCTCTTTGGAACAATGAACATGATGAAATGACAACTGATTAAGATGGAAAAATGCTGGGTCATTCATCACCATGAAATACTGAACCTTGCCCTTTTCAAATTTAAGAGATGAGCATTGTGTATGTGGACAGAGTTGTAGAAATTGTTTGGGTTTTTGGGTTTTTTTTAAGTGAATAAGTATCACTGCTGTTGTTTTTTATGATTTTTGTCAGCAGCAATTTCAGACAAAGTCTAAGAATCTCACAATTATGACTTTTTTTAAAGTCCACTTGCCAATCTTGATTAAGAAATCTGGCAGCCTTGCAAGTAGAAAGCCATCTTGCAATTTTTAACAGGAAGAGAAGGAATCCATGCAGTTAATCCCTTCCACCCCCACCCCCAAGCCAGCTACCATTCATGTTCATCTAAGGATCATAAAAATCCTGGATAATGCAGCAAATCAATCTGACTTAAAATCTGTACACTTCCCTACTGTTGATGCCTGGTTTAGTGGTTAGCTCACTTGGTGGGGTGTCTGTCTCACTCTCAACATGTGAGTTTGAATCAAGACACCCCAATTTGGCATTTCCCTTGTCCATCTTAACATGCTGTCATACTGTTCATTGATAAAGATTCTGAGTCTGAATGATACATATTCAAAGTTTTCTGGACTCAAATCAAAAAGTTTCATTTGGTGTCATATACTGTACCATGTCAAACTGATGCAAACTAGGCCTATCGGTTTGCTCTGCTTGGCCAAATTTCGCGCGGCTAACAGTGAAAAGACGACCCGTCTTGCCGGGTCCATTTCATTTCACTTGAAAACATACTACTATATTTGTGATACTGTTGGTGTTGGTTCAATGTCAGACGGGCGCAATAGCCGAGTGGTTAAAGCGTTGGACTGTCAATCTGAGGGTCCCAGGTTCGAATCACGGTGACGACGCCTGGTGGGTAAAGGGTGGAGATTTTTACGATCTCCCAGGTCAACATATGTGCAGACCTGCTAGTGCCTGAACCCCCTTCGTGTGTTTATGCAAGCAGAAGATCAAATACGCACGTTAAAGATCCTGTAATCCATGTCAGCGTTCGGTGGGTAATGGAAACAAGAACATACCCAGCATGCACACCCCCGAAAACGGAGTATGGCTGTCTACATGGCGGGGTAAAAACGGTCATACACGTAAAAGCCCACTCGTGTGCATACGAGTGAACACAGAAGAGAAGAAGAAGAAGGTTCAATGTCAGATAGGTCCCCTCCCCTCATTTTCCGGAGACAGTTATCCCTGCTGGCCCTTTCACCTGAGATTGGTGATGTTAAACACAAGGGTACATAACCCATCCAACTCAGATCATGGGTTGTTTACCATATTTGCACCAGATGCATGTTTTGAATGCTCAGTGTTTGAACTTATGCACATCAAAATATCAAGATAGGGTTGAATGCTAGCTTTTTGGCTGATTAAAAAGTCCAAGTAAATACCAGCTTACATTAATTAAACATCAATTCTATTCCATATGTATCTCCAACAGGCCACTAAGGTTGCTGGGGGTTTTTTTGGTTTGATTTTTAATGAAACATCCATCCACCCTGTTTAAGTGTTGAAACCAAATGAATGTCAGACAAATCACTTTTCAGTCGAGTGTTGTTAGCAACTACAGTGTCTGCTTTTATTGATCTCAGGGTATGGTGTGCTATTTTATTTCTTTCTTCTTCTTCTTCTTCTTAGAGTTAGTTCCTGTTTATCAGCTTTGACCGAGAAATTATACTGTGTGGTGACTCTTCTAAGAGGATTTTCCAAATGCTGCAGTCACCTGAAAACACCTGAGTAAGTGGATGAGATTCTTTTAAAAGAAAATTTAATCACGTGATTCTTCCACCCCACCCCTCCCTATTCCCTACCCCTTGACCTGTGGAACAAAATACACACATTTATGAATGTGTGTATGTGTGAGATTTTACAGTTAAAATGATTGGTGTAACTCCATGTCATAGGATTTGACTGAAATGAGAGTAAAAGTGTTATGTTTAGATGGTCCATTCAGCGACATGACTTTTTTTTTTTTTTTTTAAAGAGAGAGACAATGAAGAGAAAAGAATTGCTTATTGAGACAAACAGGTTTTGTTTTCTTTCTTTTATTTTTATTTTAATTTTTTTTACAAGTTCTTTACCTTGGTAGAATACACTTGATACGTAACATACGTACATTTTGATGTTTTTGTTTTCTCTGTGTGTGTGTGTGTGTGTGTGTGTGCGCGCACACGCTCACACAAGAGAGAGAGAGAGAGAGATGCTTGAGCATATTGTATTACCCGGTACTCTCAGTCACAACAGATTTCTCCGTGTGAAATTTGGGCTATTCTTCCCAGTGCTGTACCATCACTTTTTGTTGTTCACTTGTTGTTCTCTACAATTGTATTTGTTTTCTTAGCACTTTTTTGTTTGTTTGGTTGGGACACCCTTTTCTTGCCATGGATTCTTTTACGTGTGCTAAGCTACACACAGAACCTTGAGTTCTCATCTCCTCTGAATGACTAGCATCCAGACCACTGATCAATGTCACATGCAGTGGGAGAAGATATTAGTTCCGATTCTCTTCCTTGGTGGATGCATCACCACTAGGCCTTCTCCTAGCCACTGTGCATGAATGCTTAGCTCCATCATATATCATGTTAAGTTCAGTTCTCCTGAGCACAGCATCTAAGCCAAAAGTAACATTCTCCAGTAAGAATGGAAGTTCATTAAAAATTTTTGATGAGACATATTCATTCTTGCAAGAACAAAAAATGCCAGTACAAAAATGAATGCTTCAAGTTGTGTGACACTCTTAGCTCCATCATATATCATGTTAAGTTCAATTCTCCTGAGCGCCGCATCTAAGCCAAAAGTTCATTAAAATTTTTGATGAGGCATATTCATTCTTGCAAGAACAAAAAAAAAGGCCAGAACAAAAAAAGAAATGAAAAGAAACCTTTACACACATTGCAATATATGTTATGCTGCACGTGAAAAAACCCAGCTACAGTCGCAGCCAGCTATTCTTAGTCATGCACAAAAACATGTCATTATGGTCAAAATAATGAAAATCACTATTTTTACACATTTTGTCTGAAGTCTTATCTTTGCTGTCTGTATTTTAGCATAAAAATGCCTGAAACTGTGTCAGAAAGAGATCTAATGAGGAGAGGATAGTTTGGAGGGGATAGACGAGGTTTAAAGAGGTGAGAAGAGAAGAACCCCGTGGAGTCAGAGATGGACAGTCAAGAAAAGAAACAGGCAATTATTAGATAAGATATGCTCCCCTAGCCCTGAACATAGATATGGACGTACATACATAATATTAACGACACAGGCTTAATGACCAGTCAAACAAACATTTATTCATTCACCCATGACATCAATTTTTAATATTACTCTACTCCAACCCATCTTGCACTCTCTCAATCACACATCAACTCTTAACACACATTCATACACATTCGCTCGACCAAGTCCTTTGACCCTCATATAGGTCACTAAATTGTTTTTATAGTTTTCCGTTACGTTCCTCCTCGAACTGTCCAGGGAAATACTAATAATACCACTTTTTCTTTTACCAGGATAGCGTACACAAGAAAATCGTGATGATTATTCTCCACTCCCTTCAGAATCCCAACTGTTCAACCAGCAGATCTAAACGCCAAGGATAAACACTGATGCTATTCCACGCTGATGAAGAGCAATTGATGCTAACCCAATGTTAAATGAAGTTAAGTGATACCCTCCCAATGTTGATGACGATCAAAGAAGCTACCCCAAGTTGACAAAGAACACGAAGCTAACCCAGTTACCCATCCTGATGTAGATTAAACGTCTCTCTATCACCCACCCCAAAAGCTGATCCACAGTTTCGCCTTGATGTAGTTAAAAATAAAGTCTGTCCGAAACGTACCCCACAGCTGACGCACAGTCTGGCTGTTTACTCTACAGGCGTAGATCCCAAATGATCGTAGAGGGTTGTAGTCCTTTAGAAGGGGAGGAGAAGGGGTGTAAGGGAAATGGTAAGTGGAAATGGGGTACAAGATGGGGCACAGAAAATGTACCCTGGAGTCTCCAGAATGCCCGACGTCAATACAACACAGAACATACAGCGCGGCCCAGCGCAGAATAGCTCACCGCGACACAGCCCACGGCCTGGAGTAACCCGCCACCTGAGAGGCAATGCACAAACCCCATTAAGTATATGACTAAATTTTATATACCCTGAAAAACACTTGTTAATTGCATCAATAAAATACTATTTACATTTTTCTCATTCAAACACACTTCTCATTCAAACTTCATTTGTTCATTTTTACACAAATGGTAAGCCACTTTCATTCTTCACACATTCATAAACGTTAATAAACCATGAAGATTTGTACAACACTCACATTGACTATACATTCCAACTAGCTTTCCTCAATTTACTTTCCAGAAATGCTGTTCCCAAAACTTTGCCAAAAATCGCTAAAAGGTACCCACTGCGAAACGGCCTTTTTCTTTCGGCCTTTTTCTTTCCCCGAAACTTTTTTCTTGGAACTAATTTTTAACAACCGATTTGTTTGCCGGAAAATAGATCATCTACCCGAATTATCTAAATATTATCCTACAAGATAATCTACCAATAACCTATGGAATACTAGCTTTGTTCATCTTGCAACCCAATGCCACAGTAACAGTAGGAGGGTATATGGACCATGTAAAGGCCAGAAGGCCTACACACTGATTCTATCAAGTTCAAGTTCAAACTGATATATGCTTTCTACGATCTCTTCTATCGTCTGCGTTTTACTGAAAACATACATGCATACCTAAAATATTTTACCCATTTTAACTTCGAGAATAAAAAAATATTTCAGCTATCATTATACTTGTTTAACTGGACAAATGACACAATTTTTACGTACATTCATTTGTTCATTAAATGATTTATTATAATAAGAATAATAAACTATTTAACCATAAACTTTAAGAATTAACCGTTCAAAATACTTGAATTCTTTATTTTCATATTAACTTAATCAATTTATTGGTTATTTGCAAAAAAAAAATTAGGTTACCTTACCTCAACACACGACTTGACTTGCGGCTAGCGACAGAATGACAACAATGGCCGCCAGGCCGCCAACTCGCTCTGATTGGATAGTATTTTTAACACACGGCAGCCATTTTTGTTTCTCAACACACGTAACTGACAGGACAGACGAATTTTGCCCACTTGGAATCCTAAATCCTTCCTCAAGGATTTGCAGTAGGATTATTAGGCTAATAAACACTCCTAACTTGTTACTCCCCATTTCGGGAGTCTAAAGCTAGATTATATACACAGAATTAAACGAAACTGAACCCTACTAGAACGAATCTAGTACTACACCAATCACACACAGTGACTGACTGTTTTCCAGTGACAGTTTCAGAACAACTCTAACTTCTGGCACTAAAGATTTGAACGGGTGTATCTAAAGTGACTTCTAACCAGGACTCTTCCCAAACAATAGATCTCTGTAGATCTATATAATGATACAATACTATGCGTATAAAGGTAGCTCACCTATCCAATATAAAATGTTGAAGTGGCGTGCGGGTCTACACTATTTCTAGGGTTTTTAATATTTGTTCTAAAACAACTAAACTCTGCAACAACGTAACGATTATGTTCCAACAACAGTACATATTTAGTTTGATGGCTGTGACAAACTGCAGTATTTTTAATGTTTCGCTGTGTATGCGCTATTGGAACTGCTGTACACATTCGTCACTTAGTTAAATTGAAATGTTCAGTGCATTTGACTACAGGCTTTTCTGAAATAACGTGAGCAGATGATGTGGCAATGCTAATTAACGACTGCAGTTTCTAAACGTTATTTTGATTTGGGACCTAAAACCGAAGTTCAAAAGATTCATCAGCATTAACGGAAATATTTTTTGTTCACAAATGCTTTGTCTCATTTGAACATTCACTGTCGCTGTTGACTCTACTTTTCTCTCATGTGTCATGACGTCACTCCCCCACTTGCCATTCTTGACTTGACTTTGTGAACAGAGAGAAAATTTGAATTTTCCCATGTTTAAAAAAAATTAAATAAAAATAAAAATCTATAGTTTATCTAATTTTGAATCTTTTGGCATCACATACAATGATACATGTTCAAGATAATTCTTGCTGTAACATACTTTCAAGGAGGCTAATGTATGGGGGTTTTTTTTCATTAGCTGATTTCTCCATTCTTTTCAGGCACACCATTTTTGTATTTAAAAAAAAAAATAAAAAAATTAAAAAAAAAAAAAAGTATAGAAATAAAAATATAGATTAATTCTGTTTTTTGTATGTTAATATGTGGGTGTTTTTTTTTACTTTCTGAAAGTACATAAACGTAAAAAATGATAAATTCCGGCTTCAGCTTTGTTTTTGTTTTTTTTTGTATGTTTTTTTTCGTGCTGCGTCACATATTCCTGAATTATCTCCTACTACTAGAATTCTGTGAACTTTATCACGAAACCATTCTGATCATTTTCACAAACCTTATTACTATCTACTACAGTTGCATGCTCCCTTTATGACCCGCCTTGATTTAAGCAGGAAATATCATGGTTGTTTTTGTCTGCAAAGTTTGACAATATAAAATGTTTCAAAACATGTCAGGACTTCCAACAATGTTCAACTGTGAATTCAGCTTTCTGTGTGCTTCGTAGTTTTTTTTATCCCATTAGCTCTGTGTGTGTGTGTGTGTGTGTGTGTGTGTGTGTGTGTGTGTGTGTGTGTGTGTGTGTGTGTGTGATGAGTGTGTGTGTGTAAAATACAAGAAAGAGATGGGGGGATGGGGGGGGGGGGGGAACTAAAAAAAATATAAATATGTCTCACGAAACGCGAATGTTCTCGCGTGCACACACACACACACACACACACACACACACACACACACACACACACACACACGCACACACACACTCAAACACACACTGACACACAAACACACACACACTGACTGACTCACACACACACGCACACACACACTCAAACACACTCACACACAAACACCCACACACACTGACTGACTCACACACACACACACACACACACACACACACACACACACACACACACACACACAAGCGCGCGCATTGTAGTGTGACTGAAAGGCAGTGGTGCAATCTACAATAATAGATCAAAGGGAACACGAAGACAGTGTCAGTGCACACGTTGAAAAAACTTGGCTGAAGCGATACGAGCCACCAACGCGGAGGGCACACACATCTTACCGGTGTTGCGCCTGAAAATGACCCCCAAAGCGCGGTTTGACCCCCCACCCCCGAGAGTCGGTCATGAAAGACTCCCCTTAGAGTCCCCGCCCCCCAACCCCCCACCTCCTCCACACCCGTAACTCCACCACTCCACCCCCTGCCACCAGTTTAAACCCCAGCCCCTCCCTTCACTGGAAAATCTTGCTATTGCAAAATGCGCATTTTGAAAATCGCATATCATGGCACTTTGAAGGCAGGACTGTGCCAGAGACATTGACGCAATTTTTCTAGGCTGATCCCGGCGATAACTTGGGCATCCTGGGATGGAACAAGAATGATTCCATCACATGTCCCTGAAATACTCCATGGGAATTATTTCAGGGCCAGTGTTAACGTTCCCAAAATGATCCCCCCCCTGGAGCTTTTTCGGTTAGTCCTGATCATGTCTGTTCCACTCGCGTTTATGTGGAGATGACCTGGTAGTGCCCCAGAATGACTGTTGGAGTTAACCCGGTAGTGCCCCAGAATGACTGTTGGAGTTAACCCGTTAGTGCCCCAGAATGACTGTTGGAGTTAACCCGTTAGTGCCCCAGAATGACTGTTGGAGTTAACCCGTTAGTGCCCCAGAATGACTGTTGGAGTTAACCCGTTAGTGCCCCAGAATGACTGTTGGAGTTAACCAGTTAGTGCCCCAGAATGACTGTTGGGGTTAACCTGGTAGTGCCCCAGAATGACTGTTGATGTGGAGTTAACCTGGTACTACACCAGAATGACTGTTTATGTAGAGTTAACCTGGCAGTGCCCCAGAATTACTGTTGGGGTTAACCCGTTAGTTCCCCAGAATGACTGTTGGAGTTAAACCGGTAGTGCCCCAGAATGACTGTTGGGGTTAACCCGTTAGTTCCCCAGAATGACTGTTGGAGTTAACCCGGTAGTGCCCCAGAATTACTGTTGGGGTTAACCTGGCAGTGCCCCAGAATGACTGTTGGGATTAACCTGGCGGTGCCCCAGAATGACTGTTGGAGTTAACCTGGTAGTGCCCCATAATGACTGTTGGAGTTAACCTGGCAGTGCCCCAGAATGATTGTTGATGTGGAGTTAACCTGGCAGTGCCCCAGAATGACTGTTGGAGTTAACCCGGTAGTTCCCCAGAATGACTGTTGGAGTTAACCTGGCAGTGCCCCAGAATGACTGTTTATGTGGAGTTGACCTGGCAGTGCCCCATAATGACTGTTGGAGTTAACCTGGCAGTGCCCCAGAATGACTGTTGGAGTTAACCTTGTAGTGCCCCAGAATGACTGTTGGAGTTAACCTGGTAGTGCGCCAGAATGACTGTTGGGGTTAATCCGGCAGTGCCCCAGAAGAATGACTGTTTGTGTTAACCTGGCAGTGCCCCAGAATGACTGTTGGAGTTAACCTGGCAGTGCCCCAGAATGACTGTTGGAGTTAACCTGGCAGTGCCCCAGAATGACTGTTGATGTGGAGTTAACCTGGCAGTGCCCCATAATGACTGTTGATGTGGAGTTAACCTGGCAGTGCCCCAGAATGATTGTTGATGTTGAGTTAACCTGATAGTGCCCCAGAATGAATTTATATGGAGTTAACCTGGCAGTGCCCCAGAATTACTGTTTATGTGGAGTTAACCTGATAGTGCCCCAGAATTACTTTATATGGAGTTAACCTGGCAGTGCCCCATAATGACTGTTGATGTGGAGTTAACCTGGCAGTGCCCCAGAATGACTGTTGGAGTTAACCCGGTAGTGCCCCAGAATGACTGTTGGAGCTAACCCGGTAGTTCCCCAGAATGACTGTTGGAGTTAACCTGGCAGTGCCCCAGAAGAATGACTGTTGATGTGGAGTTAACCTGGCAGTACCCCAGAAGAATGACTGTTGATGTGGAGGGATACCAACCAAGACTAACTAACTACAAAGTGTTCTGGGGAAAAAGACTGGAGTGTGTTTAGGGCTGCCCCAAACGAATTCCACTTTTTTTTTCTCTGTCCCCCCACCCCCCCACCTTCCCCTCTCTCCCCAGCAACATACTAAGTTATGCTTTCTGGTTGACCTTCCGATTTCTTCAGTCTGAGGAAGAGGGGTCACTTCAGGGTCGGAGTCCTCCTCCCAGGCTAATTCCACGCTGATCGAGTCATTTCTGGGCGATCAGTACCAGAAAAACTCCATGGAGTTAATTGGAGACTGGGGTCATTCTGGGCGTCACACCGGTCTCACCGCCTCAGTGACAGGACGGCACACGGCAGTGAGTGAATTCTAAACACA
The DNA here is from genome assembly GCF_041734735.1 of Babylonia areolata. NCBI lineage: Eukaryota > Metazoa > Mollusca > Gastropoda > Neogastropoda > Buccinidae > Babylonia > Babylonia areolata. The sequence goes on along the minus strand of NC_134905.1, from coordinate 1,821,154 downwards.
CGTGAGTCAACATTCGCGCGCTCAGCTCTGCACTCTGTCTCACACCCGGAATAAAATTACACGGTAAACCGACATTGAGATCCGGCTGTGCATTTTAACACATTCCGATCTCGACAAACCGTCAGCCACACACACACACACACACATACCCCCCCCCCCCCCCCGTCCCCCCCCCCCCCATTCCCCGCTCCCGCCCCCCCAACCCTCCACATCCGACCCCCCCCCCCCACACACACACACACACAAACGACCGAAACAAACAACACGCTTGAACAAGACGCCATATGCCCCCCCTCCCCCCCCCCCCCCCCCCCTGTCGCTCTCTCCTCATATCCTGTTGTCGCTGTCAAAATTAAAACCTAGCAATATCCGGCTCCTTGTTCACCTCATAGGAACCTCCATTGTCCTGTGTGCTAGCTAGGTTGTAGATCGCCGCGGCCACTCTTCCTCCACTATTTCCTAAACTGCTTTATTCACTTCAATCCTACTGACTCCGTCACAAACATGGCAATGTGGGCGTCTCGTACGTCGGGTTACAAAGTGGGTATTTTGTTGCTGTGCGTTGGTTCAGTGTTTTATTCGATCGGATATGCTTCTCCGTTTTGGCTGTCCGACCACTCTTATAAGTTTTCCGGGCTGTGGCAGGCCTGTGGCTTCAGCAATTCGGACAGCGCCACTGTCTGCTCGACAAGGCCGCAGTCAGCCGACGTACATAGAGGTACCATAGTTATTTTATACACGGAAAGGTAGTCTTTTACATTAAGACTTTCGTGTGGCTGCGTCCAGTTTGTCTCACTGCTACACAATGTCACCTGCTGGTGATATGATGATGATGATGATAACAGCACACACACAACACAATATATATATATATACACACACACACACACACACACATATATATATATATATATATATATAGAGAGAGAGAGAGAGAGAGAGAGAGAGAGAGAGATGATGATGGTAAAAGAAGAAGGTAAAGTCCTATTTTAGCGTCCCATAATTTTTATTGCACCTGTTGCCAGACGGTAGTTACATTTTCATAGTTAATGGCACCACTAATGATAGTAATAAAGATAATGATGATAATAATAATGATAATAATAATGATAACAATAATGATAATAATAATGGCCCGTGTATGATGATGATAACGCATTTGATATTTTCACGTTGCACATTTCTTACCAGTTCGCACTTAGGGTCAATGAAGTTACATTGCTGTCAAAACATGATCAGTCTCACACACAGCTCTGGTATACAGTCTTTTCTCGTCAAAAGTTATTTCTGTGTGTGTGTGTGTGTGTGTGTGTGTGTGTGTGTGTGTGTGTGTGTGTGTGTGTGTGTTCTTTAGTTTAACGTCTTTTCACTGTAAGTGATATTAGACGAGGGAAGGAAAAAAATCGAGTGGGAGGAGGGGAGGGGGGGGGGGGGAATTACTGTGTACGCATACGAGTAAGTGAAAGTGTGTGTGTGTGTGTGTGTGTGTGTGTGTGTGTGTGTGTGTGTGTGTGTGTGAAAATTATTGATTTAAGTTTTGTTTAAAAAAACAACAACAACAAAAACAAAAAACAACCATAACAATATAACATATTTCAAATGAAAAACTAACAACTATAACAGCGAACCAACTGGACTATTTAACGAGGAGTTGAAAAAGTCATACATTAGCAATGGACTGCTGAACTGAGATCGTCAACACTGAAGATGACTTCAGTTCAGGGATTTGAGACTTTAGCATATCGCAAGTTGGTATATGTATATATATATATGTGTGTGTGTGTGTGTGTGTGTGTGTGTGTGTGTGTGTGTGTGTGTGATTGCAGAGAACCTGTTTAAAGCAGTGCAAGCTCTTCAGACCATTGGCTTGATCGGTGTCATTGTGTCCCTGATGTACGCTGGGTATGTCAACTGCTGTCTCGTCAGGGAGTCACACAGCAGAGTCCTGGAGATGACTTCTGCTCTCAGTGGTCAGATTTGTTGATCGTAGGGAGGGAGGGAGGAGTTTGTTTTATGCCCTCTGTGTGTGTGTGTGTGTGTGCGGGCGCGTCAGTGTGTGTGTGTGCGTGCGTGCGCGTTCGTGTTTGTGTGCTCTGTTCTCTGCTGTATTTTATTATTGATTTATTTTCACTATCTAATTATTCGTTTGTATTTGCTTGTTTATTTCTTCATTTATTTGCGCGTGTGTCAAATTAGAAAGAAGTGAGTTCAGTGGTATGTACGCACACAAGCGAACAAGAAAAGCAAGGCCTTTCAACACTCACGAGTAATGCCCACTAAATGGACCACAGGAATTTTTGAATCGAGTGAGAAAAAAACAACACAACGTATGTCTCTTCCATACCTGCAAGCTTTTCCAATAATATTATGTCATGCCAGGTTTGTTATCTTGACCTTTAGCAAAACGCAAATACAAAGAGTAATTCTTGTGCCCCCCTGGGGGGGTATTGAAACGTTACATACACATACCTACTTCACTTACATCCCCCTGGGGGGTATTGAAACGTTACATACACATACCTACTTCACTTACATCCCCCGGGGGGTATTGAAACGTTACATACACATACCTACTTCACTTACATCCCTCGGGGGGTATTGAAACGTTACATACACATACCTACTTCACTTACACCCCCCGGAGGTATTGAAACGTTACATACACATACCTACTTCACTTACATCCTCCGGGGGGCATTGAAACGTTACATACACATACCTACTTCACTTACATCCCTCGGGGTGTATTGAAACGTTACATACACATACCTACTTCACTTACACCCCCCGGAGGTATTGAAACGTTACATACACATACCTACTTCACTTACATCCCCCGGGGGGGTATTGAAAGGTTACATACACATACCTACTTCACTTACATCCCCCGGGGGGGTATTGAAAAGTTACATACACATACCTACTTCACTTACATCCCCCGGAGGTATTGAAACGTTACATACACATACCTACTTCACTTACATCCCCCGGGGGGGTATTGAAAGGTTACATACACATACCTACTTCACTTACATCCCCCGGGGGGGTATTGAAAAGTTACATACACATACCTACTTCACTTACATCCCCCGGGGGGGTATTGAAACGTTACATGCACATACCTACTTCACTTACATCCTCTGGGGGTATTGAAACGTTACATACACATACCTACTTCACTTACATCCTCTGGGGGGTATTGAAACGTTACATACACATACCTACTTCACTTACACCCCCGGGGGGTATTGAAACGTTACATACACATACCTACTTCACTTACACCCCCTGGGGGTATTGAAACGTTACATACACATACCTACTTCACTTACATCCTCTGGGGGGGCATTGAAACGTTACATGCACATACCTACTTCACTTACATCCTCTGGGGGGTATTGAAACGTTACATACACATACCTACTTCACATACACCCCCTGGGGGTATTGAAACGTTACATGCACATACCTACTTCACTTACATCCTCCGGGGGGTATTGAAACGTTACATACACATACCTACTTCACTTACATCCTCCGGGGGGTATTGAAACGTTACATACACATACCTACTTCACTTACATCCTCTGGGGGGTATTGAAACGTTACATACACATACCTACTTCACATACACCCCCTGGGGGTATTGAAACGTTACATACACATACCTACTTCACATACACCCCCTGGGGGTATTGAAACGTTACATACACATACCTACTTCACTTACATCCCCTGGGGGTATTGAAACGTTACATACACATACCTACTTCATTTACATCCCCTGGGGGATATTGAAACGTTACATACACATACCTACTTCACTTACATCCTCTGGGGGTATTGAAACGTTACATACACATACCTACTTCATTTACATCCTCCGGGGGGCATTGAAACGTTACATACACATACCTACTTCACTTACATCCTCTGGGGATATTGAAACGTTACATACACATACCTACTTCACTTACATACCTCGGGGGTTTTTGAAACGTTACATGCACATACCTACTTCACTTACATACCTCGGGGGGTATTGAAACGTTACATACACATACCTACTTCACTTACATCCCCTGGGGGGGTATTGAAACGTTACATACACATACCTACTTCACTTACATCCTCTGGGGGGGCATTGAAACGTTACATACACATACCTACTTCACTGACATCCTCTGGGGGGTATTGAAACGTTACATACACATACCTACTTCACATACACCCCCTGGGGGTATTGAAACGTTACATGCACATACCTACTTCACTTACATCCTCCGGGGGGTATTGAAACGTTACATACACATACCTACTTGACTTACATCCTCCGGGGGGTATTGAAACGTTACATACACATACCTACTTCACTTACATCCTCCCTGGGGGTATTGAAACGTTACATACACATACCTACTTCACTTACATCCTCCCTGGGGGTATTGAAACGTTACATACACATTCCTACTTCACTTACATCCACCAGGGAGTATTGAAACGTTACATACACATACCTACGTCACTTACATCCCCCTGGGGAGGGGGAGAAAATATCGGCGGCTGAGCCGTGATTCGAACCAGCGCGCTCAGATTCTCTCGCTTCCTAGGCGGACGCATTACCTCTTGGCCATCACTCCACTCAAACGTTTTTCACTTTAATGTAAATGTGCAGATTTGTATGGGCTGAACTACAAATATTTAATGTAAATGTGCAGATTTGTATGGGCTAAACTGCAAGTACATTTCCACCTTTGCATTGGCTAAACTATAAGTATTTCACGTAAATGTGCAGGTTTGGATGGCTTCATTGCATAAACAATAAGTATTTCATGTAAATGTACAGGTTTGTACGGGTTGAACTACAAGTATTTCATGTAAATGTGCAGTTTTGGTATGGCTGAACTTCAAGTATTTCATGTAAATGTGCAGGTTTGGATGGGCTGAACTTCAAGTATTTCATGTAAATGTGCAGGTTTGTGTGGGCTGAACTACAAATATTTCATGTAAATGTGCAGGTTTGGTTTGGCTGAACTTCAAGTATTTCATGTAAATGTGCAGTTTTGGTTTGGCTGAACTTCAAATATTTCATGTAAATGCGCAGTTTTGGTTTGGCTGAACTTCAAGTATTTCATGTAAATGTGCAGGTTTGGATGGGCTGAACTACAAGTATTTCATGTAAATGTGCAAGTTTGGATGGGCTGAACTACGAGTATTTCATGTAAATGTGCAGTTTTGGTTTGGCTGAACTTCAAGTATTTCATGTAAATGTGCAGTTTTGGTTTGGCTGAACTTCAAATATTTCATGTAAATGCGCAGTTTTGGTTTGGCTGAACTTCAAGTATTTCATGTAAATGTGCAGGTTTGGATGGGCTGAACTACAAGTATTTCATGTAAATGTGCAAGTTTGGATGGGCTGAACTACGAGTATTTCATGTAAATGTGCAGTTTTGGTTTGGCTGAACTTCAAGTATTTCATGTAAATGTGCAGGTTTGGATGGGCTGAAGTACAAATTTTTCATGTAAATGTGCAAGTTTGTACGGGCTGAACTACGAGTATTTCATGTAAATGTGCAGGTTTGGATGGGCTGAACTTCAAGTATTTCATGTAAATGTGCAGGTTTGTGTGGGCTGAACTACGAGTATTTCATGTAAATGTGCAGGTTTGGATGGGCTGAACTTCAAGTATTTCATGTAAATGTGCAGGTTTGTGTGGGCTGAACTACAAGTATTTCATGTAAATGTGCAGGTTTGTGTGGGCTGAACTACGAGTATTTCATGTAAATGTGCAGGTTTGGATGGTTTCATTGCATAAACTATAAGTATTTCATGTAAATGTACAGGTTTGTACGGGTTGAACTACAAGTATTTCATTTAAATGTGCAGGTATGTGTGGCTTCATAGGCTGCCTTCTCTTCGTGATCTGGAAACAAATGAAACCCCCAACGATTGATGAATACCTGGGCTGGGCTTTTGGTTTCAACATGGCTGGATGCCTGGTGATCATGTTCAACATCATTGTCATCGCCATTTCCAACCGTGTGGACAGCGCACGTTCCGACATCACAGGCCTCGTCCAGGGAGGTAACCCTGTCGTCATGCCGACGGTGTGGTCTGTGCCATAGCCAGGTTATGGGTACCCCCAGGTGTACTCCAGTGTCCCCGGTGTAACAAACATTGTTGACAAAGTCAAAGTTCTGACTCTTCTATAATCCTTGCTTGCACCACAGCCAAACAGCTTTTCAACGCCATGAACAATCTACTAGGTAAAATGAAAAACACTCCTCTCCCTACAACATTTTCGGTGCAGGAACTCCCTCAAAAGTTTCCTGACTTCTTCACCGGCAAAATATCATGCATTCGTGAGAAGCTTGACTCTGTTGTGTCTCCTTCTTCACCCGCTTAAAGAACGCGTGTACAGTGGTCCTGTTTTACATTGTTTCCAACTGGTTACTGAAGAGTTTGTGAAGAAAGTGTGTCTGAGCGCTTGTCCGAAATCCTGTGAGCTTGACCCTGTCATGTCTTCTTTGTTGGTTGAATGTATTGATGTTCTACTGCCACATATTACTCATGTCATCAATTCTTCCTCACTGTCTGGTTGTTTCCCTGAAAGTTTCAGATCTGCTGTTGTATGTCCACTCATCAAGAAACCATTTTTGGATCATAATTGTTTGAAAAATTATCTGTCTCAAATCTCTCATTTCTATTAAAACTGCTGGAAAAGATAATCTTGTTTCAGCTCTTAGCTCATCTGGAACCAAATAGTTTCCTTAATTCTCACCAGTCAGCTTATAGACGTGGTCATAGTTGTAAAACGGCTTCTTAGAATAGTGCATGATTTGCTTTCTGGATTTGATGACGATAAGATATCTGTTCTCGCTCTCTTAGACTTGTCAGCAGCTTTTGACACTATCGACCACTCTATCCTCTTGAACAGACTTAAAACTTCCTTTGGTATTCGTGACACTGCACTAGCATGGATCACGTCTTACCTGTACGATCGTACACAGAAAGTGTGTGTAAAGGGTAGATACTCTAGAGTATCTGCCTTAACTCTCTCCATACGAACGGCGAAAGAGACGACGTTAACAGCGTTTCACCCCAATTACCACCATCAAAATATTACAAGCGGAAGGCTCTTAACACTGAAGAGGTGAATGTTGACAAAGAATACCACAATTCTGACGACGGAAGCTAAAGGTTGGGTCATTGAGACACGCACTGGACATCCGAAGGGTCTGTGCACAGGAGAAGAGAGGACTGGCCGTACTGAGTGAGTTAAAACATGATGCCCCACAGGGGTCCGTCCCAGGTCCTGTTCTTTTCGTGCTGTATGCGGCTCCTGTGTTGGATGTCATAAGTCATCATGCGATGTCGCATGAGAGCTTTCTGATGACACTCAACTTTATCAGTCAGCTTCCATAGCTGAATTTGATGCACTGGTGACTCAAACACTGGAGTGCATTGCTGGCCTAAACGACTGGGTGACTCTCAATAAGCTGCAACTAAATGATGATAGTACTGAACTGATAATAGCCTGTCCAAAAAAGTTTCGTCAACATCCTTCCTTTCCTGACTCTGTTCTGATCAATAATACACCTGCTTCACTTTCTCCTTCTGTTCGCAGTCTTGGTGTAATCCTAGACCAGTCTCTTTCCTTCCAACAGCACATTTCGAATATCTGTAAAGTTGCCGATTTGGAACTGCGTAGAATCAGTTATATCCACCACTATCTCTCAACCGATGCAACCAAGACACTTGTATGCGCTCTGGTTCTCTCAAGATTGGATTACTGCAACTCTCTTTTAACCGGCCTTCCCAAATATCTATTAGACAGACTCCAACAAATTCAGAATAATCTGCCAGACGTATTTGTAGAGCTTCTAAATTTGACCATGTTTCTCCTCTCCGTCAGTCTCTCCACTGGTTGCCTGTTTCTGATCGAATAGATTATAAGCTATCCACTCTGACCTTTTCTGCAGTCAACGGATCTGGCCCCAAGTATCTTTCTGAACTCCTCCATATCTATACCCCGTCTTGTCAGCTCCGTTCTTCCTTTGATTCTCAACTTCTCAGGATACCTCACGTCAGAAGTAAGATCTATATAGGGACACAGATCGTTTTCTTTTCAATCGCCAAAGACGTGGAACAAGCTCCCAGATAACCCCCTTCATTCTGATTCCCTTGCATCTTTTATCAGTCCCGGCCCCCTTAGATTGTAAGGAGTTATATATATATATATATGGAGAGAGAGAGATAGATGTATATCTATTTTTTTGTCCTTCGTTCTTGCCCCACGTGAGAGAGGGCAGCATGTACAAAAGCCGAACAATTTCATGTTCAATAAATGTTCGTTTAGAAAAGTATTTTCTTGTCTTACTACGTCTGTATGTTTCACACACACACACACACACACACACACACACACACACACACACACACACACACACACACACACACACACACACACACACACACACACACACACACACACACACACACGTGTGTGTGCAGTGTTTTTGTGTGTGTGTTTGTACATGATGTGTGTATGCCATGATGTGTGTATACGGCATCAGGATCACATTTCTGATAAAGACTACCATAGGAAGGAAAACCAGTTCTTGCAAACCAAGCAACTCGAACAGAAGAGGCTGCGTGAGACGAAGAACACCTGGTGTAAGAGAAAGTCCGAAGAGCTTCAGTCCGCTGCTGATGCTCACGAGATGAAGACCTTCCATGATGGTCTCCGAGCTGTGTATGGGCCGAGAGTCACAGGATCAACCCCTGTCCGAGCCTTGGACCAGACTACCCCCCTGACAGACAAGAAAGACATCCTAGCCCGCTGGGCAGAGCACTTCAACACCCTCCTCAACAGGAACTCGTCCGTATCTGACGAGGCAATTGCAGCCCTCCCACAGCTACCAGTCAATGACTCGCTAGCTGCCCCTCCCACCAAGGCCGAGACCCAGAAGGTCCTTAAGCTGACAACATCAGGAAAAGCACCAGGAGCAGGTGGAATCCAGGCTGATATCTGCAAGTATGGAGGCGAGGTGCTGACAGACAAGCTGACCGCCCTGTTCCAGTCCATCTGGGAGAGAGGGGAGGTCCCCCAGGATTTCAAGGATGCTTCAATTGTCCACATTTACAAACGGAAGGGAGACAAAACATCCTGCGATAACCACCGTGGAATCTCTCTCCTCTGCATCGCCGGCAAGATCTTCGCCCGCATCATACTGAACAGACTGGTTGACCATGTCTTCAATACAGTCATCCCTGAAGTACAGTGCGGCTTCCGCTCAGGCAGGGGAACATCGGTGTGACATGGTGTTTGCCTTACGCCAGATGCAAGAGAAGTGCCGTGAGCAGAACAAGAACCTCCACATGGTCTTTGTAGACCTGACTAAGGCCTTCGACACAGTGAACTGCGGTGGTCTGTGGAAGATCCTCCGAAAGTTCGGCTGCCCAGAGAGCCTAATCCAGCTGATTGCGTCTTTCTATGATGGCATGCAGGCGAGAGTACAGGAAAATACTGACATGTCGGATCCGTTCCCTGTGGTAAATGGAGTGAAGCAAGGCTGCGTCCTGGCACCCACACTGTTCTCCATTTTCTTCTCTGTCATGCTGATTGACGCCTTCCAAGACCGGCTGTGACTGGGGCATCTACATTCAGTTTCGCACAGATGGCAAACCTTTCAACTTGCGGCGACTCCATGCCAGGTCCAGGGTGTTTGAGGCAGTGTTGAGAGAGTTCCTCTTCGCTAATGACTGTGCGCTTTCTGCACACACCCATGAGGACATGCAGTTCATTATGGACAGGTTCTCAGCCTCCTGCAGGCGCATTGGACTCACCATCAGCCTCAGCAAGACCGAGTCCATGTACCAACCAGCTAGCTCACAGAACGCCAGTGCCTCCCCCCCACCTGCAATCAAGATCGATGAAACAGAGATCAAGTCAGTTGACAAGTTTTGCTACCTGGGCAGCACCTTATGCAGCAACGGAGCCCTTGATGCAGAAGTGACGCTGCGCATCGTCAAGGCCAGCTCCGCCTTTGGCAGACTCAACAACCGGCTGTGGAACAACAAGGGCATCAGGCTCAGCACCAAGATGAAAACCTACAGAGCTGTTGTGCTGACCACCTTGTTGTACTGCTGTGAAACATGGACAACGTATCGCCGTCACATTCAACAACTTGAGCAGTTTCACCAGAGATGCCTACGAAAGATCCTCGGCATAAAGTGGCAAGACAGGGTCTCCAACCTCCAGGTCCTTGAGAGGAGCGGCCTGCCCAGCATCGAAAGCCTGCTGATCCAGTGCCAGCTACGCTGGACAGGACACGTTGTCCGCATGACAGACAGCAGGATCCCAAAGATGCTTTTGTATGGCCAGCTGAAGGAAGACCACCGTGAACTTGGAAGACCCTGCAAGCGTCAAGGACACCTTGAAGACAAACCTCAAAGCCTGTCACATAGACATCGCTTCCTGGGAAACAGATGGATGCTGTGCTCAAGTGGCTTAAAGACGTTTGAAAACAAGAGAACGCTGGCCATTAAGGAGAAGCGTGAGCGAAGGAAGCAGGGCTCAACTTCTGGAGACGTTTTCCCTTGCAACACCTGTGGGAAGTGCTGCGCATCCAGAATCCGCCTCTTCTCCCATATGAGGACACACACCGACAGATAGGCCTGTCTGCCTACTCATCCGTCGGACCGACGGGAGACTCTTATCATGTGTATGCCATGATCGTACACATGCCCCGGCGCGCGCGCGCGCGTGTATATGCATTATTCAGTTTGCCATGATTACCAGTTTGTGTGTTTTCATCACTGTATCTAAAAATCCGTGTATTTACATCGTGGCGAACTGCAGATGAACCACAGTATAAAGACGAAATAGAAAAAAGGTTTAACTGGAGATAACCGACCCTACTGTATCAGACTGAGTAAGATCAGGCTTCACTCCCTTCGATGCTAATATTCAACAATTGCCTCCTACCCCCCCCCCCCCCCCCCCCCCCCCCTCTCTCTCTCTCCGGGGCCATGGCTTGTATTGAATAAAACATCCGTATCCCCCCCCCCCCCCCCCCTCTCTCCGTCCCTCTTTCCGACAAATAATGCTCACTGATTTCGTCATCAGTCAGGATGTAACCAGTTCCGTCTTCAGAACAACATGACATCACCCCGGCATGGAATCAAATGAATCTAATATGATAATTTGAAGCAATGACATGTGGAGTGATGGCCTAGAGGTAACGCGTCCGCCTAGGAAGCGAGAGAATCTGAGCGCGCTGGTTCGAATCACGGCACAGTCCCCGAAATTTTCTCCCCCTCCACTAGACCTTGAGTGGTGGTCTGGACGCTAGTCATTCGGATGAGACGATAAACCGAGTTCCTGTGTGCAGCATGCACTTAGCGCACGTAAAAGAACCCACGGCAACAAAAGGGTTGTTCCTGGCAAAATTCTGTAGAAAAATCCACTTCAATAGGAAACACAAATAAAACTGCACACAGGAAAAAATACAAAAAAATGGGTGGCGCTGTAGTATGGCGACGCGCTCTCCCTGGGGAGAGCAGCCCGAATTTCACACAGAGAAATCTGTTGTGATAAAAAGAAATACAAATACAAATCAAGTTAAAACGTTTATACATAACGGCAAAATAAAAGACCTTGAAAACAGACAGAGGAACTATAGTCAATCAGTCAAATATCTCCGTGGAGGTGTTACTATCTCAGAATACTGATATGAAAAGATAAAAGAATAAAAATCACATGAACATGAGATTCATATTCTAGGGAAATAATTCCACTAAATGGTAGGTATAGTTCCAACCCATGTGTGCCATTGATGATGATCAGTGATGATGATTGACTGACTGATTGATTGATGTGGATACTTATATAGCGCCTATCCTCGGTCAGAGACCAAGCTCTAAGCGCTTTACATACACGGGGACATTTGCACCACAGGCTGCCTACCTGGGTAGAGCCGACTGACGGCTGCCACTGGGCGCTCATCATTCGTTTCCTGTGTCATTCAATCAGATTTCAGACGCACACACATACACACTCAGACAGACATGTAACATTTTACGTGTATGACCGTTGTTTTTTTTTTTATAATCTATTTACCCCGCCATGTAGGCAGCCACACTCCATTTTCGGGGGTGTGCATGCTGGGTATATTCACGGTCTTGTTTCCATAACCCACCGAACGCTGACATGGATTACAGGATCTTTAACGTGCGTATTTGATCTTCTGCGTGCGCATACACACGAAGGAGGTTCAGGCACTAGCAGGTCTGCACATATGTTGACCTGGGAGATCGGAAAAATCTCCACCCTTTACCCACCAGGTGCACCGAGATTCGAACCCAGGACCCTCAGATTGAAAGTCCAGCGCTTTAACCATTCGGCTATTGCACCCGATTCGGATTCAGATACTTATATAGCGCCTTGTCTCTTACTGAAGTCAGCCGGAGACCAAATTCAGTTCTAAGCGCGCAGCGTTTTACAAACACAAATCATTTATACATACATACATTTATCCCTTCATCAACAGCTGCCTGAGAAGGATCCTCCAAATACGCCCTCCCAACACTATCAGCAACGCAGACCTGTGGCAGCAGTACCAACCAACTGCCAGCTGAAGACGAGATTTGGTGCAGAAAATGGAGATGGATCGGGCACACCCTGAGGAAGCCAGCCGGACAGTAACATCACCAGGCAGGGCACTTAAATGGAATCCCAGGGCAAACGGAAGAGAAGAAGGCCAAGAAACACCTGTCGACGTGACCTGGAGGCAGACACCAAGAAGATGGGGCACACCTGGAGACAATTAGAAAGGGCAGCCCAGGACAGAGGACTCTGGCGGACTGTTGTGAGCGGCCAATGCTCCGGTGGGAGTGATGGGCTAACTAACTAACATTTATCCGTTTTTTAATGTTTTGTTTTGTTTCGTTATAGAATACAAAAAAGTATTGATATATATTATTTCATCACGAAAGCTTGGTCTAAACGAGAACGAAATCAATTTTTTTTGCTGTGTGTGTGTTTTTCAGTTGCGGTGTGTGTAAAGATCAATACATATGTTGTTGTCAGTCTATATTTGCTGATATGTATAGTACCCACTTTTGGTTATGCAGAAGCAACTCACCGGTTTATTATTATTATATATATATATCTGAAGTTCTGTTTTGGGATTTCACAGCTGACAGTTTGATCGGGTCATTATCACACTGACATCAAACAAGGCCGGCGTCTCATCGTTACTTTGTTAACATTGTTAACTGACAAGCTCATCAGTTGATATGTTTGACATCTTCCACCGGCAAACCAGCCATTGATGGATGTTGATATATGCAAGGCTAAGAATATTTCCTAGAGTGGATCATCTTTATCAAATAAACATTGCTCACTCACACACACACACACACACACACACACACACACACACACACACACACACACACAAACACACACACTCTGACACACACTGACACACACACCGTGACACACACACTTGCACATACACACACGGCACCGGCCGTCAGAAACACCGTGACAGACACACACACACAGACACACACACTGTCACACACACACACACACACACACACACACACACACACACACACACACACTGTCACACACACACACACACACACACACACACACACACACACACACACACACACACACACCGGCACACCGTGACACACACACACACAGACACACACACTGTCACACACACACACACACAGACACACACTGTCGATATGTCACACACACACACACACACACACACACACACACACACACACACACACTGTCACACACACACACACACACACCGGCACACACACACACACACACACACACCGCACTGACACACCGACACTGACACACACGGCACACACACACGCAGGCGCGCAAGCCGACACACACACACACACACACACACACACACACACACACTGCATACACACACAAACGCTTGCGCGCGCACGCACACACACGCACCCCCCCCCCCCCCCCCCCCACACACACACACAAACACACTGACACACACACACGTACTGCCACACACAAACACACAGTGCGCGCCCACCGACACACACACACACACACACACACACACACACGGCCGTGGCTCGAGTCACACACATGCGGCACACGCAGCAGCGAGGCCTCGGCGCGTGTAGGACACTCAGCAATTAATGCATGATTAAACACAAGGGTGTGCATACATTTATATGTTGCCAATGCGGTGGTTCACGGCATAGCAGTCACGATGTGGTAATTTGGTATTATTGTGTGGTATATAGTCATATCGTAACTCTCTGCCTCGAATATGTGCGGCCCGTTCTCCAGCTCCGAGAATGCGCGTCGTCAGTGTGTGTGTGTGTGTGTGTGTGTGTGTGTGTGTGTGTACCCCCGCCTCCTCCACTCCGCCCCCCCCCCTCCCCCCTATCCATTTCGCTGAACGAAACATCGAGTTGACCAAGGGACAGCACTCTTGATGTGTCTCTCCGCGCACAATCTCACGATGAGGCAAGACACAGTACTTCCTTGAAAACAGGAACGCTTCTTCTTCTGTCTCGGCAAGCGCATAAAAGGCTGCACGGTAAGCACTGAGTGTTTTGTAGCGCTTTTTCTGTTGGCTCCTGCGACAAGCTTGCATGTATATATGTGAACTGTGGAGAAACGCAGCAGAAAGGAAGTTTCGTGCTGTGGCAGTTGGTAACGTCAGTGTTGGCATGCTATTGCCCCTCCCCTTCCCCCACCCCATCCGCCACCCCTCCCTCTGTTCCTCGTTCCACAGCGTTCAGCAAGAGTGATTGTTTCTGGCAGGCGATGCGCTGAGTTTGAGCGACAGTGTTTGACAAATCAATTATCGATTGCTGTTGAAGGAACGTATAGAGGTATTATTTTATTTCTTCTTCTTCTTTAAACAGCCACCATCATCATTTTGATGGTTCTGATGTGTATAGAACTGGGAGGGAGGGGTGTGGGGGGTGGGGGTGGGTTTCCACTAGCAAGGTTGTTGTTTTGTAGAACTGGCAGTTGGGGACATGGGTGGGTGGGGGTGGGGGGTGGTTGTGGTAGGGGAGGGGTGGGGTGAGGGTTGGGGGGGGGGGGGGGGGGGCTGGTCGGTCAGATTCGCAGGATTTGAAACACTCCACCGAGGTTGAGGAAATAACCACTGGAAGCAGGCTGTTCCAGTCCCTGACAGTCCTCGGGAAGAAGGAATACTTCCTGTAGTTCGTGTTACAGGCCGGGAGGAGATACGTCTCCCTGTGTGACTGTCTAGTGGACCGTGCTGGGGTGTTTGGTGTGGGCCTCAATGTGGTGTTGATGCTGACCTCTTCACGATGGTGTTTGAAGAAGGAGATGGTCAGCCTTGCTGCTCTTCTTCTGTCTGCAAGGGTGGACCACTGTAGATGTGTCAGCAGGAGAACCCAGGGACCCACAAATCTTTTGGAGAAGTTGCAAGCGATTCAGTACAAGTGAGCAAGTCTTCTGTGCAAAGAATGGTGAAAGAACTGGAGCTGAAGCCCTTTAAGAGGATACGGGTATCAAGGAGGGACCAAAATGTTAGAGGGAAAAGAAAAACTTGCTGCCGTAACTTGAATGACCGCTACTCGGCCACTGATGTGAAAAGGATCATTTTCACAGACAAGAAAGACTTTACGTTAGAAATATTAACAATGAGGCCAAGAGATGAAATGATTAACAGACAGTAAAGAGTGGTAACTCTCACCATTCACAAGGTACAAAACTTCAAGTCAGTGCTGCTTACGCTACCGATTCAGCTAGCACACAGGTAAATAAAAGGTACATTGGAACGAATCCAGACACTTCCTCAAAAAAGGAAGCGCAGGGTCTGTCCTTATACTGATCATCTGACATTTCCAATATACCTTTTATTTACCTGTGTGTTAGCGAAATCAGTAGCGTAAGCAGCACTGACTTCAAGTTGTGTACCTTGTCAATGGAGAGAGTTACCACTCTTTACTATTTACGTGCGTTAGAGATAGCTAAAAATCGCCAAAACAATTGCGTTTATGGGAAATGGAAACGAGAAATTCAGCCATCTCGCCTCTATCATGAGACTTATAGATTTTCAAAAAAGATAATGGTTTCAGCTGGAGTATCCTGGAAAGGAAAAACAAACATTCATTTTATTGACACTGATGGAGCCAAGGTTAATAGTGAAAGCTGCATTCAGTTATTGGATGACAATCTTCTCCCGGATTGTAGGTGTCTTTATCCTAGAAACAATTACGTGTTTCAGCAAGATGGGGCTCCTTCACACCCAGGCCCATCTGGAGGAGGCTACAGCAGAATTCATCAAGAAGGATGAATGGCCTCCACAAAGTCCTGACTGTAACCCAATGGATTATGCCTTATGGGACTCTCTGAAGGAGAAAGTTTACCGGGGAGTGAGAGACAAATTGACTGAGCAGGCGTTAAAGGACAGGATAATTATGTCATGGGAGGAGATATTGGTGGAAGAAATACGTAAAAGCATTTCTGCTTGGAAGAATCAGCTCCGATTAGTCGTGGAGAAAGATGGAGGCCACATTGAGCATAAACTGAAATAAGTGAGTTTGCCTCTGATGTTGGATTTTTTGACACGCTGTTTTGAATTTGACAGTACTTGCATAATTTGCGTCTGAACTTTTAGATATTTTGCAGACTTGTTGATACCCTAGGGCTACTGTGTGAAAATTTTCAATGAATTCATTTTCTCTATCACTGAGAATATACTTGTCAAAAAAGCAGTTCACTTTTTTGGGGGGACACCTTGATATATATATATATATATATATCTACACACTTATGATTATGATTCCCATTATCAGGTAAAGTCATTTATATATTTCCACTAGGATTCCAGGAGATTTTTTTTTCTTTTTTTCTTTAAGTTTAAGCCTGTGATGAAGAATTTGGCTGAATGCTCTATACACTGGAAACACATTCCAGATTTGTTGTATTGGTATATGATTATGGCCATATTTGCTGGATGTGTAGTTTAAAGTACCTGACAGAATGACAAACAGGTCCTTTGGAGGGGCCTCAAATGTCATACAAGTCCGCTCAAGTGTATATTTATTATGATTTACTTGGCATAAATATATACTTGAGTGGACTTGTATGACCAGATTATTGCACCTCGATCCGTACCCCATTTTCCCCTTTTCTTTATGAATCATGTATTCACACATCAACACACAGTGACACACTCACACACACACACACACACACACACACACACACACACACACACACACACACACACACTCACAGACAGACAGACAGACACACACACACACACACACACACACACACTCACACACATACACTTACACACACATACACTCACAGACAGACAGCCAGCCAGCCAGACACACACACACACACACACACACACACACACACACACACACACACACACACACACACGCATACACACACACACACACACACACACAGACACACACACACACACACACACACACACACACACACACACACAGAGACTTATGACACACATGCATACTCTTAAAAAGGAAACACTGACATCACAGCAGTGAAAAAAGACAAAACTTGAAACTTGTGTAGCTATGCAATGATACCAATGATGCATGCATGCTCTCTTGACATGTACACTCACTTAAAAGATATATATATATATATATATATATATATATATATATATATATATATGATAGTCAGTCGTGTCCGACTATGACCGTCAGCGTGTGTGGGGTGGGGGTGGGGGTGGGGTGTGTGTGTGCGGGTGTGTGCTGATTATCTGGTTGTGGTTTTCCGCAATTCATCTTTATTCTTATCTTATCTGTCTATTATAATCAATGTGCAGTATAGTAGGCTATGTTTATAATTATATTCAAATAATGTTTCTTAATTCTTTCTGTTTTTACATTAAGAATACAAGTTATTACCTGCAGTGTGTGGATGTATGTATGAAACGATATATGTGATATTTTTTACATTTGCATCTTCGTAATATTTGTAGGGGCTGTTGTTGGCTTTTACAGCTAAGGTCCCAATGTTGTTTACTTGTCTATGTTGTGATAATGCACCTGACCAAATTTCTCCATTTGGAGATAATAAAGTTATTCTTATCTTATTTTATCTTAACAGCAGAGGAGGCAACTGCTGTTCCGACTATTTGGGCTAGAATTGGATTATAGTGGAGAGTGTCTTGCCCAAGTACATCCCCACTCTCTTGGCCAAGAGGGTTTTTTTTAGGACAGTCGGCGTTGGGATGGTTCCCAAAGGCCAACTAGCCCACAAGGCCTGCAGCACTAAGAGCCAGTGCAATTTTACCTCCTATTTTGAGAGTTATAGTCCTTCACAAAAGACTCAGCTGTAAATGGTTTCCCATTGACGGAGAAACCAGTGATAATACAGCTCTCACTTTGCTGTTGGTCCAAATGTAAACTTATGTCAATCTGTGATATAAGCCGAGCGTTGGACAGTCACTACATATCTCTAAATACTGTATCTGCCCATTCTTAGACATTGGGTTTGACTTCTTCTTCTTCTTCTGCGTTCGTGGGCTGCAACTCCCACGTTCACTCGTATATACGCGAGTGGGCTTTTATATGTCATACTCCACTTTCAGGGGTGTGCATGCTGGGTATGTTCTTGTTTCCATAACCCACCGAACGCTGACATGGATTACAAGATCTTTAACGTGCGTACTTGATCTTCTGCTTGCGTATACACACGAAGGGGGTTCAGGCACTGGCAGGTCTGCACATATGTTGACCTGGGAGATCGTAAAAATCTCCACCCTTTACCCACCAGGCACCGTCACTGTGATTCGAACCTGGGACCCTCAGATTGACAGTCCAACGCTTTAACCACTCGGCTGTTGCGCCCGTCGTTGGGTTTGACAGTAGCCACTTCCTTTTTCTGGATGAGGATGTTGTGTTCCAGTGTTTATGTGAGGCGTACTAAACAGGATATGAGTGTGGCTGGTGTTAACTCTCTCCATACGAACGGCGAAAGAGACGACGTTAACAGCGTTTCACCCCAGTCACCATCATCAAAATACTGCAAGCGGAAGGCTCTTATACTGAAGAGGTGAATGTTGACAAAGAATACCACAATTCTGACGACGGAAGCTAAAGGTTGGGGTCATTCAGACACACCCACTGGACATCCGAGGGGTCTGTGTAGAGGAGAAGAGAGGACTGGCCGTACTGAGTGAGTTAAATGACTTCCTCGTTGAGCAACAGTGTGTATGGCTTTTTGCTGTCCTGTTGCCTGTGTTAGAATGTTGATAATGAATGATGAAAATAATGGTACTCATAATAAGAATGATCATCATCGTTGTCATAATGATGATAACAACAATAATGATAATGATGATAGTAGAAATGAGAATAGTTTTGGTAATATATTACTATTAGTATTTGGCAGTTGACAGAGTTATTGTTGCGAGTGTTTATCTAAAGAGGTTGGTGGGGATGGGAGAGAGAAAAATGTGTCAGACTGTGTGTGTGTGTGTTGTTCATCCTAATTTCTGTCTGTCTGTCTCTCTGTCTGTCTGTCTATCTGTGTGTGTGTGTGTGTGTGTGTGTTGTGTGTTGTGTGTGTGTGTGTGTTGTGTGTATTGTGTGTGTGTGTGTTGTGTTGTGTTGTGTGTGTGTGTGTGTTGTGTGTGTGTGTGTTGTGTGTTGTGTGTGTGTGTGTGTGTGTGTTGTGTTGTGTTGTGTGTGTGTGTGTGTTGTGTGTGTGTGTGTGTGTGTGTGTGTGTGTGTGTGTGTGTGTGTGTGTGTGTGTGAGGTAGATATATTTATATAGAAACAGTGGAGTTGGATATACTTAGTCAAGAGTCAGATTCAGTTTCAACTGTCCGATGTGCTTGAGTTGTGTGCTGGTGAATATGAAGACTGGTTTTTTTGTTTTTTTTGTAAGTTGTGTTTTTGGTATGAGTAAATTATATAAGAGGTGTGTGTGTGTGTGTGTGTGTGTGTGTGTGTGTGTGTGTGTGTGTGTGTGTGTGTTTGTGTCGTGTGTCAGTGTGTTCTCACAAAGAAAACGAATGGCAGCGACTGAGCTAGCCTCATGAAACTGCCCTTTACAGTAGTTTTCAATAATAAGAAATAACATCGGCGTAGCGCTGTCAGTAATTCACTAATTGTAGCAGCAGCATCAGCAGCAGCAGCACCGATTGTGGCATCGGTAATGGTAATGATGATAGCGGAAATGATAATGCTGAGATGGCGCACTCGCACATAGTGGGCGGATCTGTTAAAGAATGTTGTACAAAAAAAAGCACATCGTGGTCCTGTTGCTCGGGTGACTATCATTGAGTTGAAGGTGCTTGACTGTGAGTCAGCAGGTAAGGCAGGGAATACCCACGTCACATTCTGATTGTGTTGTTATTTTAGTTCATGTGATATTTATGCAGCTCATGTGATATTTATGCAGCAGGTTCTCTTGGCAAAAGCAACACCAACAAACACTCAGATCCCAATACTCTTTCCACAGCAAAAAACAAACAAACAACAAACACTCAGATCCCAATACTCTTTCCACAGCAAAAAAAACAAACAACAAACACTTAGATCCCAATACTCTTTCCACAGAAACAACAACAACAACAAACACTTAGATCCCAATACTCTTTCCACAGAAACAACAGCAACAACAACAAACACTTAGATCCCAATACTCTTTCCACAGCAAAAAAACCCAAACAACAAACACTTAGATCCCAATACTCTTTCCACAGAAACAACAACAACAACAAACACTTAGATCCCAATACTCTTTCCACAGAAACAACAACAACAACAAACACTTAGATCCCAATACTCTTTCCACAGAAACAACAACAACAACAAACACTTAGATCCCAATACTCTTTCCACAGCAAAAAACAAACAAACAACAAACACTTAGATCCCAATAGTCTTTCCACAGCAAAAAACAAACAACAAACACTTAGATCCCAATACTCTTTCCACAGAAACAACAACAACAACAAACGCTTAGATCCCAATACTCTTTCCACAGAAAAAACAACAACAATAAACACTTAGATCCCAATACTCTTTCCACAGCAAAAAACAAACAACAAACACTTAGATCCCAATACTCTTTCCACAGAAAAAACAAACAAACAACAAACACTTAGATCCCAATAGTCTTTCCACAGCAAAAAACAAACAACAAACACTTAGATCCCAATAGTCTTTCCACAGCAAAAAACAAACAAACAAACAACAAACACTTAGATCCCAATACTCTTTCCACAGAAAAAAACCAACAGCAATAAACACTCAGATCCCAATACTCTTTCCACAGAAAAAACAACAACAATAAACACTTAGATGCCAATACTCTTTCCACAGAAAAAACAACAACAACAAACACTTAGATCCCAATACTCTTTCCACAGCAAAAAACAAACAACAAACACTTAGATCCCAATACTCTTTCCACAGAAAAAACAACAACAACAAACACTTAGATCCCAATACTCTTTCCACAGAAAAAACAACAGCAATAAACACTTAGATCCCAATACTCTTTCCACAGCAAAAAACAAACAAACAAACAACAAACACTTAGATCCCAATAGTCCTTCCACAGAAAAAAACCAACAGCAATAAACACTCAGATCCCAATACTCTTTCCACAGAAACAACAACAACAACAACAAACGCTTAGATCCCAATACTCTTTCCACAGCAAAAAAAAAAACAAACAACAAATACTTAGATCCCAATACTCTTTCCACAGAAAAAACAACAGCAATAAACACTTAGATCCCAATACTCTTTCCACAGAAACAACAGCAATAAACACTCAGATCCCAATACTCTTTCCACAGCAAAAAAAACAAACAAACAACAAACACTTAGATTCCAATACTCTTTCCACAGAAAAAAACAACAGCAATAAACACTCAGATATCAATACTCTTTCCACAGAAACAACAACAACAACAAACACTTAGATCCCAACACTCAGATCCCAATACTCTTTCCACAGAAACAACAACAACAACAAACACTTAGATCCCAACACTCAGATCCCAATACTCTTTCCACAGAAACAACAACAACAACAAACACTTAGATCCCAATACTCAGATCCCAATACTCCTTCCACAGAAAAAAAACAACTCCTACATTTTATGCTGTATGACTGTAATCACACAACATTTGTCATTTTGATTGCATGTTATTTACAATCTCCTGTCATTTGTGATAACCTAATCACCTGTCATTTGTGATCACATAATCACCTGTCATTTGTGATCACATAATCACCTGTCATTTGTGATCATATAATCACCTGTCATTTGTGATCACATAATCACCTGTCATTTGTGATCACATAATCACCTGTCATTTGTAATCAGATAATCACCTGTCATTTGTGATCACATAATCACCTGTCATTTGTAATCAGATAATCACCTGTCATTTGTGATCACATAATCACCTATCATTTGTGATCACATAATCACATGTCATTGTGATCACAGTTGCACACATGCATGCGTACATGTGGGCACTTGTACACACACACACACAGACACACAGACACACACACACACACACACACACACACCCCCCCCACCCCACACCCTCCAAAAAAAACCACACACACACACACACACACACACACACACACACACACACACACACACACACACACACACACACACACCCCGCACTAAAGAGAAAATGAAATCAGTATAGTATGAGGTCAGCAACATAAAAATTTCTGTAGTTTTCTGGCATTGATCTGGCGTTCAGTTTTGCGCCTGTGGGCAGAGAGGCAGATGTGAGTGTTATCGACTGGCACTCTGCTGTCCTGCTGTAGTGCTCCTCTCGTGCCAGAGGTGAAGGTCGTGTGTCATTGACTGGCACTGTGTCCTGCTGTTGTGCTCCTCTCGTGCCAGAGGTGAAGGTCGTGTGTCATTGACTGGCTCTCTGTCTTGATGTAGTGCTCCTCTCGTGCCAGAGGTGAAGGTCGTGTGTCACTGACTGGTACTATGTTGTCCTGTGGTAGTGCTCCTCTCGTGCCAGAGGTGAAGGTCATGTGTCATTGACTGGCACTGTGTTGTCCTGCTGTAGTGCTCCTCTCGTGCCAGAGGTGAAGGTCATGTGTCATTGACTGGTACTTTGTCCTGCTGTTGTGCTCCTCTCGTGCCAGAGGTGAAGGTCGTGTGTCATTGACTGGCACTCTGTCCTGCTGTTGTGCTCCTCTCGTGCCAGAGGTGAAGGTCGTGTGTCATTGACTGGCACTGTGTTGTCCTGCTGTAGTGCTCCTCTCGTGCCAGAGGTGAAGGTCATGTGTCATTGACTGGCTCTTTGTCCTGCTGTTGTGCTCCTCTTGTGCCAGAGGTGAAGGTCCTGTGTCATTGACTGGCTCTCTGTCTTGCTGTTGTGCTCCTCTCGTGCCAGAGGTGAAGGTCGTGTGTCATAGACTGGTACTGTGTTCTGTCCTGCTCGCAGCGGCAGAGGTCAAGGTCTTGTGTCATGCTGCAGCTTTGGGTGACATGGCGGGGCTAGAAATTCCCAAATGATTTTATTTGAATTTGATGTTCCTTGGATAAGTAGATTATATATATATATATATTTCTTACTTAGGGAGGGCAAGTACAAATTTGGTGGGGAGAGGTAGGTGACACACACACACACACACACACACACACACACACACACACACATATATATATATATATATATATATATATATATATATATATATATGTCACCTACCTCTCCCCACCAAATTTGTACTTGCCCTCCCTAAGTAAGAAATGGCTGGTAATATACTTGTACCCCCCCCCCCCCACCCCTTCCATAAGTAAGAGATGGCTGGTAATATACATGTACCCCCCCCCCCCCTTCCATAAGTAAGAGATGGCTGGTAATATACATGTACCCCCCCACCCTTCCATAAGTAAGAGATGGCTGGTAATATACATGTACCCCCCACCCCTACCCCTACCATAAGTAAGAGATGGCTGGTAATATACATGTACCACCACCCCCACCCCTTCCATAAGTAAGAGATGGCTGGTAATATACATGTACCCCCCCCCTTCCATAAGTAAGAGATGGCTGGTAATATACATGTACCCCCCCCCTTCCATAAGTAAGAGATAGCTGGTAATATACATGTACCACCCCCCCACCCCTTCCATAAGTAAGAAATGGCTGGTAATATACATGTACCACCACCCCCACCCCTTCCATAAGTAAGAGATGGCTGGTAATATACATGTACCACCCCCCCACCCCTTCCATAAGTAAGAGATGGCTGGTAATATACATATACCCCCCCCATTCCATAAGTAAGAGATGGCTGGTAATATACATGTACCCCCCCCCCCCCCCATTCCATAAGTAAGAAATGGCTGGTAATATACTTGTCCCTCCCACCTCTTGTATGTATAACTGTTGACCTAACACACATTGGTCCTCTATACAGGGTGGTATGTATAACTGTTGACCTAACACACACTGGTCCTGTATACAGGGTGGTATGTATAACTGTTGACCTAACACACACTGGTCCTCTATAGAGGGTGGTATGTATAACTGTTGACCTAACACACACTGGTCCTCTATAGAGGGTGGTGTGTATAACTGTTGACCTAACACAGAGTGGAAGTCCTGAGTTTGAATCCTGGTTGCAACATGTGGCAAGTTAAAAGTTGGAGATATGCATACATGAATGCATGTGCATGCATGTGTGCATGCACATACACACACACACACAAGGAACATTAAAAGTCCAGGTGTTAACCCATTCAACCCTGAACAGTTTACATCCTGATCAGGCTTCCCTGCTGGACTGATGAGGAAAAAAACAGAAAATGTAGTTTTTCCTCCAAATGATGTTGGGACACATCTGGAAATACTGTGGAAATTAGTTCCCTCTTTTGCAGTTTTCTGCATAATTATGTGTGGACGTGAAAACTGTTTTGATGAGACGGATTTCGATGCCAGAGCATTGTTCAGTGCAGGGCTTCTTCTTCTGCGTTCACTCGTATGCACACCAGTGGGCTTTTACGTGTATGACCGTTTTTACCCCGCCATGTAGGCAGCCATACTCCGTTTTCGGGGGTGTGCATGCTGGGTATGTTCTTGTTTCTATAACCCACTGAACGCTGACATGGATTACAGGATCTTTAACGTGCGTATTTGATCTTCTGCTTGCGTATACACACGAAGGGGGTTCAGGCACTAGCAGGTCTGCACATATGTTGACCTGGGAGATCGGAAAAATCTCCACCCTTTACCCACCAGGCACCGTCACTGTGATTCGAACCCGGGACCCTCAGATTGACTGTCCAATGCTTTAACCACTCGGCTATTGCGCCTGTCGCAGTGCAGGGCTGAATGAGGTAAGTGTCAACGTTCATTTTCTGTTTCAGTGACCAGAGAGAAGAAAGGGAACGCAGGCCGTTGCAGTGATGTCACAACATGAAGCGTTGTCCCCCTCCTCACCCTCACTGACACCAGCGCTGCAGCGTCTGTTTTGGGCTTAGACTTGCGTCAGCGGAACACCACACAGTTCAGCATAGTCTGACGCCATCAGAATACCATAGGTTTTTGCCCTAGGATGACGCTGATGGATTACCTTACAATTTCGCTTCAAAAGGTGTGAAAGTGCAGTTTTTTGTTATCAGTGGAGTGACTTTGGTGCAGACGTATGTTGACACAGAACCAAAACATTGTTTTCTGCAGGTTGACACCATAGGAGCACCTTACTTGTCTTGGCACAGATTGACACCAGGGGACGACCATAGAGTTTTTCTGTTAGCTGATAACATTTGAGAGCTCTCGTGACACGGATCTTTGAATGTCAATGGAGCAGACAGCGTGCAGAGCACACGGCGCTGACACCAGCGGATCTCCCAGTCTGTATTGATGGATACCACACACCTTCTCTCACAGCTCTGGCAGCAGGAAATCAATTCAGTGTAGAGTTTCACCAGCATAACTGTTGACAATAAAAAACAAACACACACACACACACACACACACAACACAAAACACCCCGTGCATTGGTAGTGTTGAAGGCATTAGTGAAATGTCTATTCTGGCAGCTGAAAAGAACGTCATACATTCTGTAAATAGGTAACAGGCGCACACCAAACCTGTTGACTGAAACTGACACTGGTGGAGCGCCCTGTGACTTCCATAGTCTGGCGCTAACAGGGTGTCAGTCAGTTTGGCAGGAGATGAACAGCCTTGGGTGTAGACAAGAGAGAAACATCAGCGGTGCAGTTTAGCTTGGAGGGAACTGCATCGTACCAAAGCGCCACGCAGAACCACATTTCCTGACAGTGACAGAACGACCGCGCTCAAGCTGCCAAGAATTATCTGCAGATTGACACAACCAGAGCACCGTATGACCAGGTGAACGTTGACACCAACAGAACACCATACAGCTGCGAAACAACTTCAGTTTTCACAGTTCAGCCGGTCAGAATTCCCACAGCAGAACCAACTCCACAATTCAAGATGCTTCACATTCTGCTTGTCTGTGCGTTGACGGTGCAGTTTGTCGCAGCGGTCTCGCCGAATGGTTCATATGTCATAGCGGACCCAGCATCTGTGACAAACGGCTCATCGTTGGCCATAGCTAACACCACGACGACACAAGGACCGAACACGACAGAGCCAGGAAAGGAAGGTGAAGGTCATGGGAAGCACCGGCCACACACGATCCATGTCTTGGCCTTGGAGTTTGAGGCCGTCAAGGAGCCGCTCATCTTCACCGTCGTCGTGCTGCTGGCAGGCCTGAGCAAGATTGGTGAGTGGTGCTGGTGAGCATGAGTGGTGAGTGGTGCTGGTGAGCAAGATTGGTGAGTGGTGCTGCTGAGCAAGATTGGTGAGTGGTGGTGGTGAGCAAGATTAGTGAGTGGTGCTGGTGAGCAAGAAGTGGTGCTGGTGAGCAAGATTGGTGAGTGGTGCTGGTGAGCAAGATTAGTGAGTGGTGCTGGTGAGCAAGAAGTGGCGCTGGTGAGCAAGATTGGTGAGTGGTGCTGGTGAGCAAGAGTGGTGAGTGGTGCTGGTGAGCAAGATTGGTGAGTGGTGCTGGTGAGCATGATTGGTGAGTGGTGCTGCTGGCAGGCCTGAGCATGAGTGGTGAGTGGTGCTGGTGAGCAAGATTGGTGAGTGGTGCTGGTGAGCTGAATTGAGGTGGTGAGTTGTGTTGGTGAGCTGAATTGAGCTGAATTGAGGTGGTGAGTTGTGTTGGTGAGCTGAATTGAGGTGGTGAGTTGTGTTGGTGAGCTGAATTGAGGTGGTGAGTTGTGTTGGTGAGCTGAATTGAGGTGGTGAGTTGTGTTGGTGAGCTGAATTGAGGTGGTGAGTTGTGTTGGTGAGCTGAATTGAGTTGGTGAGCTGCATTGAGGTGGTGAGTTGTGTTGGTGAGCTGAATTGAGGTGGTGAGTTGTGTTGGTGAGCTGAATCAAGTTGGTGAGTTGTGTTGGTGAGGAGAATTGAGGGGGTGAGTTGTGTTGGTGAGCTGAGTTGAGGTGGTGAGTTGTGCTGGTGAGCTGAATTGAGGTGGTGAGTGGTTTAGCTGTGATGGTGGGCAAAATTGATGAGTTGTATTGGTGAGTAACTGTGAGAAACTAATACTGAAACTGAAACTATGCTTGTAAGATGGAAAAAAAAAGAAAAAAAAGTTACAGTGTATTGCTTGGCAACATTTCAGAGTATTTTCCTTTGTTGGTTAAATTCTAAGTGGCAAGCAAAATTTGAAGTTTTTATTTCATTTGTCGTCACAGATTGTGGATGGGTTGGTTGTTGAATATACCTGCATACCTGCCATGTAGGCAGCCATACTCCGTTTTCGGGGGTGTGCATGCTGGGTATGTTCTTGTTTCCATAACCCACCGAACGCTGACATGGATTACAGGATCTTTAACGTGCGTATTTGATCTTCTGCTTGCATATACACACGAAGGGGGTACAGGCACTGGCAGGTCTGCACATATGTTGACCTGGTAAAAATCTCCACCCTTTACCCACCAGGCGCCGTCACCGTGATTCGAACCCGCGACCCTCAGATTGACAGTCCAATGCTTTAACCACTCGGCTGTTGCGCCCATCATTCTGGTGTACAGCTTTCTGTCAGATGTGTGTGTGTGAAATTCCAAGTTGCTGTGCCAGGGAGAACATGATCCACACAGTGCAGCTTCACCCTAAGCTGTTTCGACTATCTTCAAGCGTTTCACTCTCTCTCTCTCTGCGTCTGCCTTCACCTCTACACTCCATCTCGCTCACTACGATCGACTTCGGATCCACTCTGTTTACGCATACCCAGATTCAAACACTCGACTGTTGGCCGCCGTTCTTTCTCTGTTTCTGATCTTGCAGTTGGAATGAACTTCCTCTTTCGCTTCGTCAAGTCTCCACTCTCAGCTCTTTCAAGTCTGGCCTTAAAACCCACCTCTTCCCAAAATAGCCTCCCTTGCCTGCCCCTTCCTTGTCTTTAGTTTCTACAGTTTTAGAGTTATGCATGCGTGTGAATGACTGGTGCGAAAGCGCTTTGAATTGTCTCTGCACAAGATCCAGCGCTATATAAATATCATTATTATTATTTATTATGTTTCTCTTTTACTTTTGCAGTAGTTCTCTATAGGATTTTGTCCATGACAACCTTTTTCTTGTTGTGGGCTCTTTTAGGTGTGATAAGTACGTGCTATACACAGGACCTCAGTTTAATATCATCTCTTCCGAATTACCAGCTTCTTTTTAAAATAATTCTTTTATTTTGTTGCTTTTTTTTTTCATTTGTGTTATGTTGGTACTTTTTGAGTTGTTTTGGCTTGTTGCCGACAGTGACGGGAAAAAAAAAATCATTTTCAGGTTTTCATCATGCTGATTTCTTGTCTTCCAAGATTCCCGAGTCCTGGTGAGTTTGTGTGTGTGTGTGTGTGTGTGTGTGTGTGTGTGTGTGTGTGTGTGTCTGTGTCTGTCTGTGTGTGTCTGTGTCTCTGTGTCTATGTGTGTCTGTATTTCTCTCTGTGTGTGATTGAGTATGTGTGTGTGATTGAGTATGTGTGTGTGTGTGCATGCATGCATGTGTGTGTGTATGTGTGTGTGTGTGTGTGTGTGTGTGTGTGTGTGTGTGCATGCATGCGTGTGTGTGTAAGTGTGTGTGTGTGTCTGTGTGTGTGTGAGAGAGAGGCTTAGAGAAAGGGTCGTCTCTCGAGAGACTTGTTCAGGAACGATACCGTTTTCTACCCTCTCATTTTTTTTACTCATGTCTCTCTTCTTTTCCAGTTTGCTGATCATCCTGGGGACTGTCTTTGGAGCTGTTCTTCAGTGAGTACTTTTCTTTTTACCTGAACATTGCTTTAAGTTAACTCACTCAGTACGGCCAGTCCTCTCTTCTCCTCTACACAGACCCCTCGGATGTCCAGTGGGTGTCTGAATGACCCAACCTTTAGCTTCCGTCCGTCAGAATTGTGGTATTCTTTGTCAACATTCACGTCTTCAGTATAAGAGCCTTCTGCTTGCAATATTTTGATGATGGTAATTGGGGTGAAACGCTGTTAACGTCGTCTCTTTCGCCGTTCGTATGGAAAGAGTTAAATAAAAAATTTTTAAGAAAAAGAATGAGACAATAAACAGGTCCCATGTGCAGCACACGCTTGGGGTGCACTGAAAAAGAACCCATGACGACAAAAAGCTTGTCCTCTGGCAAAATTCTGTCAAAAGAAATCCATTGTGATATGTACATAGATATATCATGCATGTACTCGAGGTTTTGTGCATGTGCTTTGGATAAAAAAGATCGATTTCTACCATGAAGCGTGCAGAGTCTCAACCTGGTACGCCTCCTTTGATCAACTGGTTCTGCATGCTCAGATTCATTTTCAACATCACTATCTGTAGCAAAATCATCCGATTCGATTCAAATTCCACCTCACTATCAGAGTAATCATTGTCTTACTCTGCTTCCAATAAATCATCAAGCACATCAATTACTTGCTGCGTTGTGTACAGTTGTTTTCTCGCACGTTTTGTCCCTGATTTCTGCCCTGACGGGCCAGGTTGAGACTCTGCACGCTTCAAGTGTATACGCACCGCTCAACCGGTGGCTGGGCATTATGTCATTTTTCTCTGCCACCGGTAAAGCGGTGGTCAGGGCTCAAAGGGTTTAACACCAATTATTTGCAAATTTTGGCTCAGGAGCTCAGGCAGAAGGGTTAAAATTGCTCAGGAACTCAGGGCTCAAAGGGTTAAATGTCATATTCTGGATGCATGTGTTTTCTTTTGTGCCTTTCTTTTGTCACTTGTTTTTGTCTGTGTAAACAATGTGAATGCAAAAAAAATTGAAATAAAAAAGAAAACGAAAAAAAAAGTGTCTAAAATGTGCTAAGATTGTTTGGTCTGTGTGTAAAAAAACCCCAAAAACAAAAAAAACTGGGAAAATTTTGATTTTAGTATCATGATTTGATGGTCTCGAGTCTGACTATGACAAAATGTTCATATCTGCATCTGTGGACCGTTCATGTTCATGTAGGTATAAAAGCATTTTATATGCTTTAAATGGCAAACGATGGGTAGGCATCATGACAACATGTAACGAGTATTTCAAACACTTTGTGTACATATTTATGTATAATGGGTAGCGTCCTGTCTCGCCATAAACTAAAAGATTTGGCGTTTTGGTGGTGACATTCAAAAACCTTTTCAGTGCAAACAGATGCACCCTTTCTATGACTGTAAGATCGTTATTAACTCTCTCCATACGAACGGCGAAAGAGACGACGTTAACAGCGTTTCACCCCAGTTACCATCATCAAAATATTGCAAGTGGAAGGCTCTTATACTGAAGAGGTGAATGTTGACAAAAAATACCACAATTCTGATGACGGAAGCTAAAGGTTAGGTCATTCAGACACCCACTGGACATCCGAGGGGTCTGTATAGAGGAGAAGAGAGGACTGGCCATACTGAGTGAGTTAATACCCCAGACTTCAGCACCATAGCTCAACATAGGCTGGATCTGTGCATCAAACAGTTTGACCGTAACGTGGATGGTGGGTGTTTGATTTATTGGTGTAAATTTTTTTTTCAGTTTCTGCCAAATGTCAGAGGACCTTCCCCAGCTGTTCAACCCTCACTACTTCTTTCTCTTCCTGTTGCCACCGTGAGTGTTGTTCTGTACTGGGGGGGGGGGGGGGAGGGGGGGGAGGAGGGGGGGGGTTTCTGTCTTTCTGTGCTGAGGGGTTCTGTCTTTCTGTACTGAGGGGTTCTGTCTTTCTGTACTGAGGGGTTCTGGTGTTCTTTCTGTACTAAGGGGTTCTGGTGTTCTTTCTGTACTGAGGGGTTCTGGTGTTCTTTCTGTACTGAGGGGTTCTGGTGTTCCTTTCTGTACTAAGGGGTTCTGGTGTTCTTTCTGTACTGAGGGGTTCTGGTGTTCCTTTCTGTACTGAGGGGTTCTGGTGTTCCTTTCTGTACTAAGGGGTTCTGGTGTTCCTTTCTGTACTGAGGGGTTCTGGTGTTCTTTCTGTACTAAGGGGTTCTGGTGTTCTTTCTGTACTGAGGGGTTCTGGTGTTCTTTCTGTACTAAGGGGTTCTGGTGTTCTTTCTGTACTGAGGGGTTCTGGTGTGGTTGTTCTGTTCTGGGGGGAGGGGGGGGTGAGGGGGGGAGGTGTGTGTGTGTGTGTGTGGGTTCTGTCTTTCTGTACTGAGGGGTTCTGTACTGAGGGGTTCTGGTGTTCCTTTCTGTACTGAGGGGTTCTTTCTGTATTGAGGGATTCTGGTGTGGTCATTCTGTACTGGAGGGGTTCTGAGGGGTTCTGTCTTTCTGTGCTGAGGGGTTCTGTCTTTCTGTACTGAGGGGTTCTGTACTGAGGGGTTCTGTCTTTCTGTACTGAGGGGTTCTGTCTTTCTGTACTGGGGGGTTCTGTCTTTCTGTACTGGGGGGTTCTGGTGTTCCTTTCTGTACTGAGGGGTTCTGGTGTTCTTTCTGTACTGAGGGGTTCTGTACTGAGGGGTTCTGGTGTTTCTATCTGTACTGAGGGGTTCTGGTGTTCTTTCTGTACTGAGGGGTTCTGGTGTTCCTTTCTGAACTGAGGGGTTCTTTCTGTATTGAGGGGTTCTGGTGTGGTCGTTCTGTACTGAGGGGTTTCTGAGGGGTTCTGTCTTTCTGTACTGAGGGGTTCTGTCTTTCTGTACTGAGGGGTTCTGTCTTTCTGTACTGAGGGGTTCTGTCTTTCTGTACTGAGGGGTTTCTGAGGGGTTCTGTCTTTCTGTACTGAGGGGTTCTGTCTTTCTGTACTGAGGGGTTCTGTCTTTCTGTACTGAGGGGTTCTGGTGTGGTCTTTCTGTACTGAGGGGTTCTGGTGTGTTCTTTCTGTACTGAGGGGTTCTGGTGTGGTCTTTCTGTACTGAAGGGTTCTGGTGTGTTCTTTCTGTACTGAGGGGTTCTGTGTTTCTTTCTGTTCTGAGGGGTTCTGGTGTGGTCTTTCTGTACTGAGGGGTTCTGGTGTGTTCTTTCTGTACTGAGGGGTTCTGTGTTTCTTTCTGTACTGAGGGGTTCTGGTGTGGTTGTTCTGTACTGAGGGGTTCTGGTGTGTTCTTTCTGTACTGAGGGGTTCTGGTGTTTCTTTCTGAACTGAGGGGTTCTGGTGTGGTCTTTATGTGCTGACTTGTTGATGATACCCTAAGGTTACTGTGTGAACATTTTCAATGAATTCTGTTTCTGTATCACTGAGAATATACTTGTCAAAAAGCAGTTCACTTTTTTGGGGATACCCGATGTAAATCACATTGTTATTGTTGCTATTATTATTATTATTATTATTATGGTTTCAGGATTATTTTGGAATCGGCATTCAGCTTGTACGATCGGACGTTTTCGGAAAACCTGGGGACAATCCTTCTTTTTGCTGTGGTGGTGAGTGATGGTTTAGATGTGTTGTTGTCGTCGTTTGCTGCCCCGTCATCTGCACTGTTTCACTCCCACGCTTTGACGGGCGCAATAGCCGAGTGGTTAAAGCGTTGGACTGTCAATCTGAGGGTCCCGGGTTCGGATCACGGTGACGGCGCCTGGTGGGTAAAGGGTGGAGATTTTTACGATCTCCCAGGTCAACATATGTGCAGACCTGCTTAGTGCCTGAACCCCCTGCGTGTGTATACGCAAGCAGAAGATCAAATACGCATGGTAAAGATCCTGTAATCCATGTCAGCGTTTGGTGGGTTATGGAAACAAGAACATACCCAGCATGCACACCCCCTGAAAACAGTATGGCTGCCTACATGGCGGGGCAAAAACGGTCATACACGTAAACGCCCACTCGTGAGCATACGAGTGAACGCAGAAGAACTCCCACGCCTCACAGCCCAAGTCCCCCACACAAGGCTACATCCGGGTTCTTCGGTCGCTGTCCCAGAGCTGACAATCCAGGGAGAACCATCAGTGTTAGGTCACCAGGAGGCCACACACCAGAGGAGACCCTGCACTACTGTTGAGTCGTTTTGGTGGTGTTCGGTAGTCCCTGTTCTGATTTTACGGAGAAGTCAGTGTATAGCCTAGTCGCTGAATCAGACTGAGTCAGTGTATAGCCTAGTCACTGAATCAGACTGAGTCAGTGTATAGCCTAGTCACTGAATCAGACTGAGTCAGTGTATAGCCTAGTTGCTGAATCAGACTGAGTCAGTGTATAGTTTAGTCACTTGAATCAAACTAAGTCAGTGTATAGCCTAGTCGCTGAATCAGACTGAAGTCAGTGTATAGTCTAGTCGCTGAATCAGAGTCAGTGTATAGCCTAGTCGCTGAATCAGAGTCAGTGTATAGCCTAGTCGCTGAATCAGACTGAGTCAGTGTATAGTCTAGTCGCTGAATCAGAGTCAGTGTATAGCCTAGTCGCTGAATCAGACTGTCAGTGTTATAGTCAGTCGCTGAATCAGACTGTCAGTGTATAGTCTAGTCGCTGAATCACACAGAGTCAGTGTCCTCCGCTGGCCCCCTGAATAAAGACCGCCACCACGTCCCTCCAGTGAGTGTCCTTGGGGGGATATTGTTAGCTTTTTAAAAATTTATTAGTTCCTGGGCTGTGACTCATGTTTGCTTGTACACACACGTGGGCTTTTATGTGCATGACCGTTTTTACCCCCTGCCATTTTATTTGTATTTTGTATTTGTATTTCTTTTTATCACAACAGATTTCTCTGTGTGAAATTCGGGCTGCTCTCCCCAGGGACAGCACGTCGCTACACTACAGCGCCACCCATTTTTTTGTATTTTTTCCTGCATGCAGTTTTATTTGTTTTTCCTATCGAAGTGGATTTTTCTACAGAATTTTGCCAGGAACAACCCTTTTGTTGCCGTGGGTTCTTTTACGTGCGCTAAGTGCATGCTGCACACGGGACCTCGGTTTATCGTCCCATCTGAATGACTAGCGTCCAGACCACCACTCAAGGTATAGTAGGGGGGGAGAAAATATCGGCAGCTGAACCGTGATTCGAACCAGCGCTCTCAGATTCCCTCGCTTCCAAGGCGGACGCGTTACCTCTAGGCCATCACTCCACTATTTGGGGGAATGCATTGCGGGTGTGTTCTTGTTTCCAGAACCCACTGAAAGCTGATATGAAGGGGTCTTTTACGTGCCTGTTTGATATTCTGCATGTGTATACACACGCAAGGGGTTCAGGCACTAGCAGGTCTGCACATCTGTTGACTTGGGAGAGATCAGAAAGATTTTTTTTACCCTTTACCTTTCAGGCGTGGTGACTGGGGTTTGAACTCAGAACCTTCAGATTGAAAGCCCAACGCTTTAACCACTTGGCTGTCGTGGTTGTGGTAGTGAGTGATGGTTTAGATTTGGGAGTGGGTGTGTGTGGGGGTGATGTTGGCTGAGTTTTGGTAAGGCGTACCTGTCAACATCTGCATTTTGGGTGTAGCGTGCACTGCTGTCAACAGCTACATTTTGGGGTGTCAACAGCTACACTTTGGGTGTAGCGTGCACTGCTGTCAACAACTACATTTTGGGTGTAGCGTGCACTGCTGTCAACAGCTACCTACATTTTGGGTGTAGCGTGCACTGCTGTCAACAGCTACATTTTGGGTGTAGCATGCACTGCTGTCAACAGCTACATTTTGGGTGTAGCATGCACTGCTGTCAACAGCTACATTTTGGGTGTAGCGTGCACTGCTGTCAACAACTACATTTTGGGTGTAGCATGCACTGCTGTCAACAGCTACATTTTGGGTGTAGCGTGCGCTGCTGTCAACAGTTACCTACATTTTGGGTGTAGCATGCAGTGCTGTCAACAGCTACATTTTGGGTGTAGCGTGCACTGCTGTCAACAACTACATTTTGGGTGTAGCATGCACTGCTGTCAACAACTACATTTTGGTTGTAGCATGCACTGCTGTCAACAACTACATTTTGGGTGTAGCGTGCACTGCTGTCAATAGTTACCTACATTTTGGGTGTAGCTTGCACTGCTGTCAACAGCTACCTACATTTTGGGCGTAGCATGCACTGCTATCAACAGCTACATTTTGGGTGTAGCGTGCACTGCTATCAACAGCTACATTTTGGGTGTAGCGTGCACTGCTATCAACAGCTACATTTTGGGTGTAGCATGCACTGCTGTCAACAACTACATTTTGGGTGTAGCGTGCACTGCTATCAACAGCTACCTACATTTTGGGTGTAGCGTGCCCTGCTGTCAACAGTTACCTACATTTTGGGTGTAGCGTGCACTGCTGTCAACAACTACCTACATTTTGGGTGTAGCATGCACTGCTGTCAACAACTACCTACATTTTGGGTGTAGCATGCACTGCTGTCAACAACTACATTTTGGGTGTAGCGTACACTGCTGTCAACAGCTACCTACATTTTGGGTGTAGTGTGCACTGTTGTCAACAACTACATTTTGGGTGTAGCGTGCACTGCTATCAACAGCTACATTTTGGGTGTAGCGTGCACTGCTGTCGACAGCTACATTTTGGGTGTAGCATGCACTGCTGTCAACAGCTACATTTTGGGTGTAGGGTGCACTGCTGTCAACAGTTACCTACATTTTGGGTGTAGCGTTCCCTGCTGTCAACAGTTACCTACATTTTGGGTGTAGGTGTGCACTGCTGTCAACAGTTACCTACATTTTGGGTGTAGCGTGCACTGCTGTCAACACCTACATTTTGGGTGTAGCATGCACTGCTGTCAACAGCTACATTTTGGGTGTAGCGTGCACTGCTGTCAACAGTTACCTACATTTTGGGTGTAGCGTTCCCTGCTGTCAACAGTTACCTACATTTTGGGTGTAGCGTGCACTGCTGTCAACAGTTACCTACATACCTACATTTTGGGTGTAGCGTGCAGTGCTGTCAACAGCTACATTTTGGGTGTAGCGTGCAGTGCTGTCAACAGCTACATTTTGGGTGTAGCGTGCACTGCTGTCAACAGCTACATTTTGGGTGTAG
>NC_134905.1:1762182-1779682 GCF_041734735.1 Babylonia areolata | reverse complement strand
TGTTTTGTGATGGTAACACAAGGTGTTCAATGACAGTGACACATGGTATTTTGTGACAGTGACACATGGTGTTTTGTGATGGTGACATGTGGTGTTTTGTGACAGTGACACACGGTGTTTTGTGACAACGACACATGGTGTTTAATTACTGACACCTGGTGTTTTGTGACAGTGACACATGGTGTTTTGTGACAGTGACACGTGGTGTTTTATGACAGTGACACGCAGTGTTTTGTTAAAGTGGTGTTTTATGAGTGACACCTGGTGGTTAATGACATGTGGTGGTTTATGACAGTGACATGGTTTATGGTGGTGTTTTATGACAGTGGCACCTGGTGTTTTTGTGACAGTGACACCTGGTGTTGTATGACAGTGACACCTGGTGTTTTTGTGACAGTGACACCTGGTGTTTGATGACAGTAACACCTGGTGTTTTTGTGACAGTGACACCTGGTGTTTTATGACAGTGACACCTGGTGTTTTTGTGACAGTGACACCTGGTGTTATATGACAGTGACACCTGGTGTTTTATGACAGTGACACCTGGTGGTTGATGACAGTGACACCTGGTGTTTTATGACATTGACACCTGGTGGTTGATGACAGTGACACCTGGTGTTTTATGACATTGACACCTGGTGGTTGATGACAGTGACACCTGGTGTTTTATGACAGCGAACCTGGTGTTTTTTATGGCAGTGACACATGGTGTTTTATGACAGTGACACATGGTGTTTATGACAGTGATACATGGTGTTTTATGACAGTGACACCTGGTGTTTATTACAGTGACATGTTGTGTTTTATGACCGTGACACCTGGTGTTTTATGACATGTCATTCCCCCCCCTTCTCCATGACTCCTGGTGTTTATGACAGTGAGATGTCATGTTTTTATGACAGCGACACCTGGTGTTTTTGACAGTGACACCTGGTGTTTTATGATGGTGACACCTGGTGTTTATGACAGTGACATGTCATGTTTTGATGACTGTGACACCTGGTGTTTATGACAGTGACTCCTGGTGTTTTATGACGGTGACACCTGGTGTTTATGACAGTGACATGTCATGTTTTATGATGGTGACACCTGGTGTTTCATGACGGTGACACCTGGTGTTTTATTATGGTGACACCTGGTGTTTCATGACGGTGACACCTGGTGTTTTATGACAGCGAACCTGGTGTTTTTTTTTATGGCAGTGACACATGGTGTTTTATGACAGTGACGCATGGTGTTTATGACAGTGATACATGGTTTTTTATGACGGTGACACCTGGTGTTTCATGACTGTGACTCCTGGTGTTTCATGACTGTGACACCTGGTGTTTCATGACTGTGACACCTGGTGTTTCATGACTGTGACTCCTGGTGTTTCATGACTGTGACTCCTGGTGTTTCATGACTGTGACTCCTGGTGTTTCATGACTGTGACACCTGGTGTTTCATGACTGTGACTCCTGGTGTTTCATGACGGTGACACCTGGTGTTTCATGACGGTGACACCTGGTGTTTCATGACGGTGACACCTGGTGTTTCATGACGGTGACACCTGGTGTTTCGTGACAGACGGGGTGACGGTGGTGCTGTACAAGGTGATGCAGACGTTCAACCTGATGGAGTCGCTGGCCGCCGATCAGGTCGTGCTGGGCATCGTGAAGTTCCTTGTGGTCTGTGTCGGGGGTCTGGTGATCGGCGTCCTGTCCGGCATGGTGTCGGCGCTGCTCACCCGACTGACCGTGCACGTGGGGGGTAGGTGGCGCCACTGCTGGGGCTGTGATTGGTGGATTGGATTCACGTTGTGCTGTGTGTGTGTGTGTTTGTTTCAGTAGATGACGGGCGCAATAGCCGAGTGGTTAAAGCGTTGGACTGTCAATCTGAGGGTTCCGGGTTCGAATCACGGTGACGGCGCCTGGTGGGTAAAGGGTGGAGATTTTTACGATCTCCCAGGTCAACCTATGTGCAGACCTGCTAGTGCCTGAACCCCCTTCGTGTGTGTATGCAAGCTGAAGATCAGATACGCACGTTAAAGATCCTGTAATCCATGTCAGCGTTCAGTGGGTTATGGAAACAAGAACATACCCAGCATGCACACCCCCGAAAACGGACTATGGCTGCCTACATGGCAGGGTAAAAACGGTCATACACGTAAAAGCCCACTGGTGTGCATATGAGTGAACGTGGGGGTTGCAGCCCACGAATGCGGAAGAAGAAGAAGAAGAAGAAGAAGTTTCAGTAGACGTCTGCTTTGCTGTGATAGTTGGATTGGATTCACGTTGTGCTGTGTGTGTGTGTGTGTGTGTGTTTGTTTCAGTACACATCTGCTTTGCTGTGAATGGTGGATTGGATTCATGTTGTGCTCTGTGTGTGTGTGTGTGTGTGTTTGTTTCAGTAGACATCTGCTTTGCTGTGAATGGTGGATTGGATTCACGTTGTGCTGTGTGTGTGTGTGTGTGTGTTTGTTTCAGTACACATCTGCTTTGCTGTGAATGGTGGATTGGATTCAGGTTGTGCTGTGTGTGATTTTTTTTTTCTTTAGTGGGGAAGGGGTAACTTCTGTCAGTTTGTGTGATGAGTTTTGCAGGACGTCCGACGTGCGTTGTGTGTGTGTAGTTGGTGCAGTGAACCTGATGTCTGTGTATGTTGCAGTGTGTTGTGTGTGTGTGTAGTTGGTGCAGTGAAGCTGTTGTCTGTGTATGTTGCAGTGTGTTGTGTGTGTGTGTAGTTGGTGCAGTGAACATGTTATCTGTGTATGTTGCAGTGTGTTGTGTGTGTGTAGTTGGTGCAGTGAAGCTGTTGTCTGTGTATGTTGCAGTGTGTTGTGTGTGTGTGTAGTTGGTGCAGTGAAGCTGTTGTCTGTGTATGTTGCAGTGTGTTGTGTGTGTGTGTAGTTGGTGCAGTGAACATGTTGTCTGTGTATGTTGCAGTGTGTTGTGTGTGTGTAGTTGGTGCAGTGAAGCTGTTGTCTGTGTATGTTGCAGTGTGTTGTGTGTGTGTGTAGTTGGTGCAGTGAAGCTGTTGTCTGTGTATGTTGCAGTGTGTTGTGTGTGTGTAGTTGGTGCAGTGAAGCTGTTGTCTGTGTATGTTGCAGTGTGTTGTGTGTGTGTAGTTGGTGCAGTGAAGCTGTTGTCTGTGTATGTTGCAGTGTGTTGTGTGTGTGTAGTTGGTGCAGTGAAGCTGTTGTCTGTTCATGTTGCAGTGTTTTTTTTTGTGTTTTTTTGTATTTCTTTTTATCACAACAGATTTCTCTGTGTGAAATTCGGGCTGCTCTCCCCAGGGAGAGCACGTCGCTACACTACAGCGCCACCAATTTTTTTATTTTTATTTTTTGTATTTTTTCCTGCGTACAGTTTTATTTGTTTTTCCTATCGATGTGGATTTTTCTACAG
This sequence comes from Babylonia areolata, assembly GCF_041734735.1. Lineage (NCBI taxonomy): Eukaryota > Metazoa > Mollusca > Gastropoda > Neogastropoda > Buccinidae > Babylonia > Babylonia areolata. Next base: position 1,776,293 of record NC_134905.1, on the reverse strand, counting down.
AATTTTGCCAGGAACAACCCTTTTGTTGCCGTGGGTTCTTTTACGTGCGCTAAGTGCATGCTGCACACGGGACCTCGGTTTATCGTCTCATCCGAATAACTAGCGTCCAGACCACCACTCAAGGTCTAGTGGAGGGGGAGAAAATATCGGCGGCTGAACCGTGATTCGAACCAGCGCGCTCAGATTCTCTCGCTTCCTAGGCGGACGCGTTACCTCTAGGCCATCACTCCACTGTTGTCTGTGTGTGTTGCAGTGGCCCAGCCTCTGGTCATCTACACCATGGCATACCTGGGGTTCCTGCTGTCCGAACTGTTTGAAGTGTCCGGTATTATCAGGTAATAATGATGATATCTACACCATGGTATACCTGGGTTTTCTGCTGTCCGAACGTTAGGTATTATCAGGTAATAATGGTGATATCTACACTATGGCTTACCTGGTTGTCCGAACTGTTTGAAGTGTCTGGTATTATCAGGTAATAATGATAATATCTACACCATGGTATACCTGGGTTTTCTGCTGTCCGAACGTTAGGTATTATCAGGTAATAATGATAATATCTACACCATGGTATACCTGGGTTTTCTGCTGTCTGAACGTTAGGTATTATCAGGTAATAATGGTGATATCTACACTATGGCTTACCTGGTTGTCCGAACTGTTTGAAGTGTCCGATATTATCAGGCAATAATGGTGATATGTACACCATGGTATACCTGGGTTTTCTGCTCTCCGAACTGTTTGAAGTGTCCGGTATTATCAGGTAATAATGATGATATCTACACTATGGTATACCTGGGTTTTCTGCTGTCCGAACGTCAGGTATTATTAGGTAATAATGGTAAATATCTACACTATGGCTTACCTGGTTGTCCGAACTGTTTGAAGTGTCCGGCATTATCAGGTAATAATGATGATATCTACACCATGGCATATCTGGGGTTCCTGCCGTCCGAACTGTTTGAGGTGTCCAGTATTATCAGGTAATAATGGTGATATCTACCCTATGGCATATCTGGGGTTCCTGCTGTCTGAACTGTTTGAAGTGTCCGGTATTATCAGGTAATAATGGTGATATCTACACCAGGGTATACCTGGGTTTTCTGCTCTCCGAACTGTTTGAAGTGTTCGGCATTAGCAGGTAATAATGATGATATCCACACCATGGCATACCTGGGGTTCCTGCTGTCTGAACTGTTTGAAGTGTCCGGCATTATCAGGTAATAATGATGATATCTACACCATGGCATACCTGGGGTTCCTGCTCTCCGAACTGTTTGAAGTGTCCGGCATTATCAGGTAATGTCTGCGTAGCCATGTGTCGTAGAGTGCGTGCACAGCCGGTTTTGACTAGATCACGCCCCTTAGAGAGGCCACTGTGGCGCCGTCTTCGGTGATCTCCTGTTCTGGTAACGGTTTACAGTTGGCCGGGTTTTCTCTTTGGTGTTTTCCTTCTCTTGGAAGGACTACCTGCTGAGGCTGACGGACTCCATCTGCCCGGATTTTTCCTCGGGGTTGACTCCCGAAGCCTTTCCTATGAGTGGGTATGGCCGCAAGGCAGTGGAGGTTTGAAATCAGAGTTTTCCTTCTCTTAGATGAGCTGTCTTCCCAGACTGAGCCCCATCTACCCAAAGCACTGGTTTTCAGGCGCCAGGTGACCCGCCTTCGCCCCCTTCTCCTATCAGTAGTAGCAGTTCCGCCGGGCTTATATCTAAGCCACACGAGCAGGCTAGGAGCTGGACTTAGTTGTCAGAGGCTGTTGGAGACGCGCGCCGTGAGGGGCATTTTATAGACAATGGGAGCTTGTCCCCATTGCCACCCCTCGGCTATGACAACCTTGGGACCATTATCAGGTAATAATGATGATATCTACACCATGGTATACCTGGGTTTTCTGCTGTCCGAATGTTAGGTACTCGTATTATCAGGTAATAATGGTGATATCTACACTATGGCTTACCTGGTTGTCCGAGCTGTTTGAAGTGTCAGGTATTATCAGGTAATGATAATGATGATATCGACACCATGGTATACCTGGGTTTTCTGCTGTCCGAACATTAGGTATTAGGTAATAATGGTGATATCTACACTATGGCTTACCTGGTTGTCCGAACTGTTTGAAGTGTCCGGTATTATCAGGTAATAATGGTGATATCTACACCATGGTATACCTGGGTTTTCTGCTGTCCGAGCGTTAGGTATTATCAGGTAATAATGGTGATATCTACACTATGGCTTACCTGGTTGTCCGAACTGTTTGAAGTGTCCGGCATTATCAGGTAATAATGATGATATCTACACCATGGTATACCTGGGTTTTCTGCTGTCCGAATGTTAGGTATTATCAGGTAATAATGGTAAATATCTACACTATGGCTTACCTGGTTGTCCGAACTGTTTGAAGTGTTAGGTATTATCAGGTAATGATAATGATGGTAATGATGATATCTACACTATGGTATACCTGGGTGTTTTCTGCTGTCCGAACGTTTTGAAGTGTCAGGTACTATCAGGTAATAATGATGAGAATGATAATATCTAAACTGTGACATTCCTGGGTGATTATGATGATAATGATAATAATGATGATGATGATGATATAATTATCTAGGTACATAAATATAAATGCATGCACTCAAAGCAAGACCAAGTGCGTTAAGTTATGCTGCTGATTTGGCATCTGCCTAACAGATAGGGTGTAGCATGTATGAGTTTGCCCAAACATAGATGCGCCTCCTTGAGAGTCTGAAACTGAAAGTGAAAGTGAAAGTGATGGTGTGAGTGTTGATGTGTGTGTGTTGATGTGTGTGTTGATGTGTGTGTGTTGATGTGTGTGTGTGTGTTGATGTTTGTGTTGATGTGTGTGTGTGTTGATGTGTGTGTGTTGATGTGTGTGTTGGTGTGTGTGTTGATGTGTGTGTGTTGATGTGTGTGTGTTGATGTGTGTGTTGATGTGTGTTGATGTGTGTGTGTTGATGTGTGTGTTGATGTGTGTGTGTTGATGTGTGTGTGTGTGTTGATGTTTGTGTTGATGTGTGTGTGTGTTGATTTGTGTGTGTTGATGTGTGTGTTGGTGTGTGTGCTGATCTATGTAAGTTGATGTGTGTGTGTTGATGTGTGTGTTGATGTGTGTGTGTTGATGTGTGTGTTGATGTGTGTGTGTGTTGGTGTGTGTGTTGATGTGATGTGTGTGTTGATGTGTGTTTTGGTGTGTGTGTGTTGATGAATGTGTGTTGATATGTGTTTGTGTTGATGTGTTGTGTTTGTTGATGTGTGTGTTGATGTGTGTGTTGATGTGATGTGTTGGTGTGCAGTATCATAGGATGCGGACTGGTGCAGCGTCACTACGCCTTCAGCAACATTTCACACAAGTCTCGCACCACCGTCAAGTACTTCACCAAAATGCTGGCGTGAGTTAACAGGGCATGAGTGTATTGTGTGAGTTCTGGTTTTGTTGTGTGTGTGTGTGTGTGTGTATTATGTGAGTTCTGGTTTTGTTGTGTGTGTGGGTGTATTATGTGAGTTCTGGTTTTGTTGTGTGTGTGTGTGTATTATGTGAGTTCTGGTTTTGTTGTGCGTGTGTGTGTGTATTATGTGAGTTCTGGTTTTGTTGTGTGTGTGTGTATTATGTGAGTTCTGGTTTTGTTGTGTGTGTGTGTATTATGTGAGTTCTGGTTTTGTTGTGTGTGTGTGGGTGTATTATGTGAGTTCTGGTTTTGTTGTGTGTGTGGGTGTATTATGTGAGTTCTGGTTTTGTTGTGTGTGTGTGTATTATGTGAGTTCTGGTTTTGTTGTGTGTGTGTGTATTATGTGAGTTCTGGTTTTGTTGTGTGTGTGTGTATTATGTGAGTTCTGGTTTTGTTGTGTGTGTGTGTGTATTATGTGAGTTCTGGTTTTGTTGTGTGTGTGTGTATTATGTGAGTTCTGGTTCAGTGAGATCATCATGTGTAGTGGTGCACTGTTATTTCAGGTCAGTGGTGCACTGTTATTTCAGGTCAGTGGTGCAGTGTTATTTCAGGTCAGTGGTGTTATTTCAGGTCAGTGGTCACTGTTATTTCAGGTCAGTGGTGCACTGTTATTTCAGGTCAGTGGTGTTATTTCAGGTCAGTGGTGTTATTTCAGGTCAGTGGTGTTATTTCAGGTCAGTGGTGCACTGTTATTTCAGGTCAGTGGTGCACTGTTATTTGAGGTCAGTGGTGCACTGTTATTTCAGGTCAGTGGTCACTGTTATTTCAGGTCAGTGGTCACTGTTATTTCAGGTCAGTGGTGCACTGTTATTTCAGGTCAGTGGTGCACTGTTATTTCAGGTCAGTGGTCAGTGTTATTTCAGGTCAGTGGTGCAGTGTTATTTCAGGTCAGTGGTGCACTGTTATTTCAGGTCAGTGGTCAGTGTTATTTCAGGTCAGTGGTGCACTGTTATTTCAGGTCAGTGGTCAGTGTTATTTCAGGTCAGTGGTGCACTGTTATTTCAGGTCAGTGGTGTTATTTCAGGTCAGTGGTGTTATTTCAGGTCAGTGGTCACTGTTATTTCAGGTCAGTGGTGCACTGTTATTTCAGGTCAGTGGTCACTGTTATTTCAGGTCAGTGGTGCACTGTTATTTGAGGTCAGTGGTGCAGTGTTATTTCAGGTCAGTGGTCACTGTTATTTCAGGTCAGTGGTGCACTGTTATTTCAGGTCAGTGGTGCACTGTTATTTCAGGTCGGTGGTGCACTGTTATTTCAGGTCAGTGGTGCACTGTTATTTGAGGTCAGTGGTGCAGTGTTATTTCAGGTCAGTGGTCACTGTTATTTCAGGTCAGTGGTGCACTGTTATTTGAGGTCAGTGGTGCAGTGTTATTTCAGGTCGGTGGTGCACTGTTATTTCAGGTCAGTGGTGCACTGTTATTTGAGGTCAGTGGTGCACTGTTATTTCAGGTGAGTGGTGCACTGTTATTTCAGGTCAGTGGTGCACTGTTATTTCAGGTCAGTGGTGTTATTTCAGGTCAGTGGTGCACTGTTATTTCAGTTATTTCAGGTCAGTGGTGCACTGTTATTTCAGGTCAGTGGTGCACTGTTATTTCAGGTCAGTGGTGCACTGTTATTTCAGGTCAGTGGTGCACTGTTATTTCAGGTCGGCCAGTGAGATCGTCATCTGTAGTGGTGCACTGTTATTTCAGGTCAGTGGTCACTGTTATTTCAGGTCAGTGGTGCACTGTTATTTCAGGTCAGTGGTGCACTGTTATTTCAGGTCAGTGGTGCACTGTTATTTCAGGTCGGTGGTCACTGTTATTTCAGTTATTTCAGGTCAGTGGTGCACTGTTATTTCAGGTCAGTGGTGCACTGTTATTTCAGGTCGGTGGTCACTGTTATTTCAGTTATTTCAGGTCAGTGGTGCACTGTTATTTCAGGTGAGTGGTGCACTGTTATTTCAGGTCAGCCAGTGATATCATCAACTGTAGTGGTGCACTGTTATTTCAGGTCAGTGGTCAGTGTTATTTCAGGTCAGTGGTGTTATTTCAGGTCAGTGGTGCAGTGTTATTTCAGGTCAGTGATCACTGTTATTTCAGGTCAGTGGTGTTATTTCAGGTCAGTGGTGCACTGTTATTTCAGGTCAGTGGTGCAGTGTTATTTCAGGTCAGTGGTGCAGTGTTATTTCAGGTCAGTGGTCAGTGTTATTTCAGGTCAGTGGTGTTATTTCAGGTCAGTGGTGCACTGTTATTTCAGGTCAGTGGTGCACTGTTATTTCAGGTCAGTGGTGCACTGTTATTTCAGGTCAGTGGTGCACTGTTATTTCAGGTCAGTGGTCACTGTTATTTCAGGTCAGTGGTGTTATTTCAGGTCAGTGGTCACTGTTATTTCAGGTCAGTGGTGTTATTTCAGGTCAGTGGTGCACTGTTATTTCAGGTCAGTGGTCACTGTTATTTCAGGTCAGTGGTGTTATTTCAGGTGAGTGGTGCACTGTTATTTCAGGTCAGTGGTGTTATTTCAGGTCAGTGGTGTTATTTCAGGTCAGTGGTGCACTGTTATTTCAGGTCAGTGGTGCACTGTTATTTCAGGTCAGTGGTGCACTGTTATTTCAGGTCAGTGGTGCACTGTTATTTCAGGTCAGTGGTGCAGTGTTATTTCAGGTCAGTGGTGCACTGTTATTTCAGGTCAGTGGTGCACTGTTATTTCAGGTCAGTGGTGCACTGTTATTTCAGGTCAGTGGTGCACTGTTATTTCAGGTCAGTGGTCACTGTTATTTCAGGTCAGTGGTGCAGTGTTATTTCAGGTCAGTGGTGCAGTGTTATTTCAGGTCAGTGGTGCACTGTTATTTCAGGTCAGTGGTGCACTGTTATTTCAGGTCAGTGGTGCACTGTTATTTCAGGTCAGTGGTGCACTGTTATTTCAGGTCAGTGGTGCAGTGTTATTTCAGGTCAGTGGTGCACTGTTATTTCAGGTCAGTGGTGCACTGTTATTTCAGGTCAGTGGTGCACTGTTATTTCAGGTCAGTGGTGCACTGTTATTTCAGGTCAGTGGTGCACTGTTATTTCAGGTCAGTGGTGCACTGTTATTTCAGGTCAGTGGTGCACTGTTATTTCAGGTCAGTGGTCACTGTTATTTCAGGTCAGTGGTGCACTGTTATTTCAGGTCAGTGGTGCAGTGTTATTTCAGGTCAGTGGTGCACTGTTATTTCAGGTCAGTGGTGCACTGTTATTTCAGGTCAGTGGTCACTGTTATTTCAGGTCAGTGGTCACTGTTATTTCAGGTCAGTGGTGCACTGTTATTTCAGGTCAGTGGTGCACTGTTATTTCAGGTCAGTGGTCACTGTTATTTCAGGTCAGTGGTGTTATTTCAGGTCAGTGGTGCACTGTTATTTGAGGTCAGTGGTGCACTGTTATTTCAGGTCAGTGGTGCACTGTTATTTGAGGTCAGTGGTGCACTGTTATTTCAGGTCAGTGGTGCACTGTTATTTCAGGTCAGTGGTGCACTGTTATTTCAGGTCAGTGGTCACTGTTATTTCAGGTCAGTGGTGTTATTTCAGGTCAGTGGTGCACTGTTATTTCATGTCAGTGGTCACTGTTATTTCAGGTCAGTGGTCACTGTTATTTCAGGTCAGTGGTGCACTGTTATTTCAGGTCAGTGGTGCACTGTTATTTCAGGTCGGTGGTGCACTGTTATTTCAGGTCAGTGGTCACTGTTATTTCAGGTCAGTGGTCACTGTTATTTCAGGTCAGTGGTGCACTGTTATTTCAGGTCAGTGGTGCACTGTTATTTCAGGTCAGTGGTCACTGTTATTTCAGGTCAGTGGTGCACAGTTATTTCAGGTCAGTGGTGTTATTTCAGGTCAGTGGTGCACTGTTATTTGAGGTCAGTGGTGCACTGTTATTTCAGGTCAGTGGTGCACTGTTATTTCAGGTCAGTGGTGCACTGTTATTTCAGGTCAGTGGTCACTGTTATTTCAGGTCAGTGGTGTTATTTCAGGTCAGTGGTGCACTGTTATTTCAGGTCAGTGGTGCACTGTTATTTCAGGTCAGTGGTCACTGTTATTTCAGGTCAGTGGTGTTATTTCAGGTCAGTGGTGCACTGTTATTTCAGGTCAGTGGTCACTGTTATTTCAGGTCAGTGGTGTTATTTCAGGTCAGTGGTCACTGTTATTTCAGGTCAGTGGTGCACTGTTATTTCAGGTCAGTGGTGCACTGTTATTTCAGGTCAGTGGTGCACTGTTATTTCATGTCAGTGGTCACTGTTATTTCAGGTCAGTGGTGTTATTTCAGGTCAGTGGTGCACTGTTATTTCAGGTCAGTGGTGCACTGTTATTTCAGGTCAGTGGTGCACTGTTATTTCAGGTCAGTGGTGTTATTTCAGGTCAGTGGTGCACTGTTATTTCAGGTCAGTGGTGCACTGTTATTTCAGGTCAGTGGTGCACTGTTATTTCAGGTCAGTGGTGTTATTTCAGGTCAGTGGTCACTGTTATTTCAGGTCAGTGGTGCACTGTTATTTCAGGTCAGTGGTGCACTGTTATTTCAGGTCAGTGGTGCACTGTTATTTCAGGTCAGTGGTCACTGTTATTTCAGGTCAGTGGTCACTGTTATTTCAGGTCAGTGGTCACTGTTATTTCAGGTCAGTGGTCACTGTTATTTCAGGTCAGTGGTGCACTGTTATTTCAGGTCAGTGGTCACTGTTATTTCAGGTCAGTGGTGCACTGTTATTTCAGGTCAGTGGTCACTGTTATTTCAGGTCAGTGATCACTGTTATTTCAGGTCAGTGGTGCACTGTTATTTCAGGTCAGTGGTCACTGTTATTTCAGGTCAGTGGTGCAGTGTTATTTCAGGTCAGTGATCACTGTTATTTCAGGTCAGTGGTGCACTGTTATTTCAGGTCAGTGGTCACTGTTATTTCAGGTCAGTGGTCACTGTTATTTCAGGTCAGTGATCACTGTTATTTCAGGTCAGTGGTGCACTGTTATTTCAGGTCAGTGGTCACTGTTATTTCAGGTCAGTGGTGCAGTGTTATTTGAGGTCAGTGGTGCAGTGTTATTTGAGGTCAGTGGTGCACTGTTATTTCAGGTCAGTGGTGCAGTGTTATTTCAGGTCAGTGGTCACTGTTATTTCAGGTCAGTGGTGCACTGTTATTTCAGGTCAGTGGTCACTGTTATTTCAGGTCAGTGGTGCACTGTTATTTCAGGTCAGTGGTCACTGTTATTTCAGGTCAGTGGTCACTGTTATTTCAGGTCAGTGGTGCACTGTTATTTGAGGTCAGTGGTGCACTGTTATTTCAGGTCAGTGGTCAGTGTTATTTCAGGTCAGTGGTCACTGTTATTTCAGTTATTTCAGGTCAGTGGTGCACTGTTATTTCAGGTCAGTGGTGCAGTGTTATTTCAGGTCAGTGGTGCACTGTTATTTCAGGTCAGTGGTGCACTGTTATTTCAGGTCAGTGGTGCACTGTTATTTCAGGTCGGCCAGTGAGATCGTGCACTGTATTTCAGGTCGGCCAGCGAGATCGTCATCTTCCTGTTCCTGGGGCTGGAGCTGGTCAGTGAAGAGCACCAGTGGGAGACCGGCTTTGTTCTGTGGACCGTCCTGCTGTGCACTGTCTTCAGATTCCTCAGTCAGTCACACACCCACCCTCCCCTCTCCGCCCCCCGTATCCCTTTTGTCTTTTCGTGTGTGTGTGTATTGTGTGTGTGCGTGTGAGTGTGTGTGTGTGTTCTTTGTTGAATTTAGTTTTTTTTATATTTAGATATTTGATGGAGTGTAGCTTGTAGGTATGGTCAACCAAATAATTAATTCCTTGTTCATTTCAGTTTGAAAAAAAAAAAAAAAATCCAGTTCCTTTTTCATTTTAGTTTTTTTATTTATTATAATTTATTGTTCATTTTCAGCCAAAAACGTTTGGCAATGGTGTGGCATGGTGGTATGTTATTAAATCATTGTTTATTTTAGTTTAAAAAAAAAAAAATCCAATTCCTTGCTCATTTTATTATTATTTTTATTGTTCATTTTCAACTAAAAACATTTGGCAATGGTGTGGCATGGTGGTATGTTATTAAGTCATTGTTCATTTTAAATAAATAATTTTGTTTTTCTTCAATAAAAGAAATGGTGCTTAGAGCCTCGCTGACCACTAAGGCCATCTCAAGGCTATCGCCACGTTAATGAATTGCTTAAACCATTTGTCCAACACCCTGGATATATACCTTGCATTAAACTAACGACAAACATTTTTTGTAAATAATACGGATAGTTACTGGAAGACTTGTTTGGATCATTTCATTTGTAATGCCGCCCAGTCCTTGGTATTATTTTTGCTTAACTAAACCCTAAGGAAAAAGAGTGCACTCAGTTTTCATTTGTAGCATTTTCAAACCAAATTATGCTGCAGATTTAGTTTGTCTGGTGTGGAGATGGCTAACAAAGGCTCAATAGTAAAACACCTTTCATCAGGTAACAAAGGTACAATAGTAAAACACCTTTCATCAGGTAACAAAGGTACAATAGTAAAACACCTTTCATCAGGTAACAAAGGTACAATAGTAAAACACCTTTTGTTAGGTAAAAAAGCACAATAGTGAAAACATCTTTCATCAGGTAACAAAAGCACAATAGTAACAACACCTTTCATCAGGTAACAAAGACACAATAGTAACAACATCTTTCATCAGGTAACAAAGACACAATAGTAACAACATCTTTCATCAGGTAACAAAGACACAGTAGTAACAACATCTTTCAGATCAGGTAAGAAATATCTTTCAGCTGAATCTGTTTACCTGCTTCAGGAAAAAAAACAAAAAAAAAAACAACTGAAACACTGCTTTAGAGAATTGTTTTGATGTGTTGGTTTTTTTTTTTTAATTTGATTGATTATGCTTGTTTTGCTTTTTGTCTTGCAGTAACATTTGGCATGGCTTGCCTGATAAATCGGTTTGACACCATGCGTGTTCGTCTGATTGGCTTCGATGAAATGTTCATGATAGTGAGTGAGGCTGTTGGTTTATCTTTACTGGTGCTTGATAGTGAGTGAGACTGTTGGTTTATCTTTACTGGTGCTTGATAGTGAGTGAGACTGTTGGTTTATCTGTACTGGTGCTTGATAGTGAGTGAGACTGTTGGTTTATCTTTACTGGTGCTTGATAGCGAGTGAGACTGTTGGTTCGTCTTTACTGGTGCTTGATAGTGAGTGAGACTGTTCGTTTATCTTTACTGGTGCTTGATAGTGAGTGAGACTGTTGGTTTATCTTTACTGGTGCTTGATAGTGAGTGAGACTGTTGGTTTATCTTTACTGGTGCTTGATAGTGAGTGAGACTGTTGGTTTATCTTTACTGGTGCTTGATAGTGAGTGAGACTGTTGGTTTATCTTTACTGGTGTTTGATAGTGAGTGAGACTGTTGGTTTATCTTTACTGGTGCTTGATAGCGAGTGAGACTGTTGGTTTGTCTTTACTGGTGCTTGATAGTGAGTGAGACTGTTGGTTTATCTTTACTGGTGCTTGATAGTGAGTGAGACTGTTGGTTTATCTTTACTGGTGCTTGATAGTGAGTGAGACTGTTGGTTTATCTGTACTGCTGTCTGTTGTCAGACAGGATTGAAGGAAAGGAATATGTGTGATGTCTGTTGTCAGACAGGATTGAAGGAAAGAAATAGCTGGTAATGTGTGATGTCTGTTGTCAGACAGGATTGAAGGAAAGAAATATGTGTGATGTCTGTTGTCAGACAGGATTGAAGGAAAGAAATAGCTGGTAATGTGTGATGTCTGTTGTCAGACAGGATTGAAGGAAAGAAATAGCTGGTAATGTGTGATGTCTGTTGTCAGACAGGATTGAAGGAAAGAAATATGTGTGATGTCTGTTGTCAGACAGGATTGAAGGAAAGAAATATGTGTGATGTCTGTTGTCAGACAGGATTGAAGGAAAGAAATAGCTGGTAATGTGTGATGTCTGTTGTCAGACAGGATTGAAGGAAAGAAATATGTGTGATGTCTGTTGTCAGACAGGATTGAAGGAAAGAAATAGCTGGTAATGTGTGATGTCTGTTGTCAGACAGGATTGAAGGAAAGAAATATGTGTGATGTCTGTTGTCAGACAGGATTGAAGGAAAGGAATATGTGTGATGTCTGTTGTCAGACTGGATTGAAGGAAGAAATAGCTGGTAATGTGTGATGTCTGTTGTCAGACAGGATTGAAGGAAGAAATAGCTGGTAATGTGTGATGTCTGTTGTCAGACAGGATTGAAGGAAAGAAATAGCTGGTAATGTGTGATGTCTGTTGTCAGACAGGATTGAAGGAAAGGAATATGTGTGATGTCTGTTGTCAGACAGGATTGAAGGAAAGGAATATGTGTGATGTCTGTTGTCAGACTGGATTGAAGGAAGAAATAGCTGGTAATGTGTGATATCTGTTGTCAGACAGGATTGAAGGAAGAAATAGCTGGTAATGTGTGATATCTGTTGTCAGACAGGATTGAAGGAAGAAATAGCTGGTAATGTGTGATGTCTGTTGTCAGACAGGATTGAAGGAAAGAAATAGCTGGTAATGTGTGATGTCTGTTGTCAGACAGGATTGAAGGAAAGGAATATGTGTGATGTCTGTTGTCAGACAGGATTGAAGGAAAGGAATATGTGTGATGTCTGTTGTCAGACAGGATTGAAGGAAAGGAATAGCTGGTAATGTGTGATATCTGTTGTCAGACAGGATGGAAGGAAAGAAATAGCTGGTAATGTGTGATGTCTGTTGTCAGACAGGATTGAAGGAAAGAAATAGCTGGTAATGTGTGATATCTGTTGTCAGACAGGATTGAAGGAAGAAATAGCTGGTAATGTGTGATATCTGTTGTCAGACTGGATTGAAGGAAAGAAATATGTGTGATGTCTGTTGTCAGACAGGATTGAAGGAAAGAAATAGCTGGTAATGTGTGATATCTGTTGTCAGACAGGATTGAAGGAAAGGAATATGTGTGATGTCTGTTGTCAGACAGGATTGAAGGAAAGAAATAGCTGGTAATGTGTGATGTCTATTGTCAGACTGGATTGAAGGAAAGAAATATGTGTGATGTCTGTTGTCAGACAGGATTGAAGGAAAGAAATAGCTGGTAATGTGTGATATCTGTTGTCAGACAGGATGGAAGGAAAGAAATAGCTGGTAATGTGTGATATCTGTTGTCAGACAGGATTGAAGGAAAGGAATAGCTGGTAATGTGTGATGTCTGTTGTCAGACAGGATTGAAGGAAAGAAATAGCTGGTAATGTGTGATGTCTGTTGTCAGACAGGATTGAAGGAAGAAATAGCTGGTAATGTGTGATGTCTGTTGTCAGACAGGATTGAAGGAAAGGAATATGTGTGATGTCTGTTGTCAGACAGGATTGAAGGAAAGAAATAGCTGGTAATGTGTGATGTCTGTTGTCAGACAGGATTGAAGGAAGAAATAGCTGGTAATGTGTGATGTCTGTTGTCAGACAGGATTGAAGGAAAGAAATAGCTGGTAATGTGTGATGTCTGTTGTCAGACTGGATTAGGTTCCTTTGACATAGGCGGCACACGTGCACACACACACACACACACACACACACACACAGCTACACATGCACGAATTGGTCTTTTTAACAATTAATTCACTTGACCTATTGACATTGTTTTGGTTTCTTTTTGAGTCGTTTCAAGAACTGACGTATGTTCACTCCTAAACTGGTCCATGTGGGTAACCTGGTCTGATTTGTTTTGACTGTTGTGTTGTTTTGAGGTGTGTTACAGATGATGGTTTGATTTATTCTGACTGTCGTGTAGTTTTGAAGTGTGTTATTGACAATCATTAGATATATTCTGTTGTGTAGTTTTGAAGAATGTTGTGGGTGTGTTATAGACAATCATTAGATATATTCTGTTGTGTAGTTTTGAAGAATGTTGTGGCAAATCATTTGATATATTATGTACTATAGTTTTGAAGCCAGCTATAGATGTTAATTTGATGTATAATCTGCTGCATTGTTTTTGAAGCATGCTATTGATGATGGTGGCTGGAATTTTGTGCAGGCGTTCGGAGGACTGCGAGGGGCAGTGGCCTTCTCTCTGGCGGCCTTGCTGCACGAAGAGGAGCTGCCCATGAAACGGATGTTTGTCACGACCACCCTGACTGTCGTCATGTTCACCGTGTTCTTCCAGGTGAGCCACCCTGACTGTCGTTATGTTCACCGTGTTGTTCCAGGTGAGCCACCCTGACTGTCGTCATGTTCACCGTGTTCTTCCAGGTGAGCCACCCTGACTGTCGTTATGTTCACCGTGTTGTTCCAGGTGAACCACTCTGACTGTCGTTATGTTCACCGTGTTGTTCCAGGTGAACCACCCTGACCGTCGTTATGTTCACTATGTTCTTCCAGGTGAACCACCCTGACTGTCGTTATGTTCACCGTGTTCTTCTTCCAGGTGAACCACTCTGACTGTCGTTATGTTCACCGTGTTCTTCTTCCAGGTGAACCACCCTCACTGTCGTTATGTTCACCGTGTTGTTCCAGGTGAACCACCCTGACTGTCGTTATGTTCACCGTGTTCTTCTTCCAGGTGAACCACCCTGACTGTCGTTATGTTCACCGTGTTCTTCCAGGTGAACCACCCTGTCGTTATGTTCACCGTGTTCTTCCAGGTGAACCAACCTGACTG
>NC_134905.1:1689682-1754682 GCF_041734735.1 Babylonia areolata | reverse complement strand
TGTCTTGCTTACTGCATTACACTCAGGAAATCAAAAGTCCGTTTATTCATTGATTCATTTATTCATCCTCACCTCTTCCTCCTCCTTCCTCCCCTTTTCTCACTTTCTTCCTCTGGATGTAGAAAATTAGAAACTGAAATTTAAAAAAAAAAAGGATAGGGGTTGGGGCAGGGAAGATTGGGGGGAGGGGGGGGGGAGGGTGTGTGTGTGTGTGTGTGGAGTTAGATAACAATCCTGATAATTCAGAATAGAAAAACTAAAGGAAACAGCCATGCAGGAGAATTCATGTCCACTGTGTCCTGGGTTAGGCAAAGAAAGGCAGTGAATTCATGTCCACTGTGTCCAGGGTTAGGCATAGAAAGGCAGTGAATTCATGTCCACTGTGTCCAGGGTTAGGCATAGAAAGGCAGTGAATTCATGTCCACTGTGTCCAGGGTTAGGCATAGAAAGGCAGTGAATTAATGTCCACTGTGTCCAGGGTTAGGCATAGAAAGGCAGTGAATTCATGTCCACTGTGTCCAGGGCTTGGCATAGGAAGGCAGTGAATTCATGTCCACTGTGTCCAGGGTTAGGCATAGAAAGGCAGTGAATTCATGTCCACTGTGTCCAGGGTTAGGCATAGAAAGGCAGTGAATTCATGTCCACTGTGTCCAGGGCTTGGCATAGAAAGGCAGTGAATTCATGTCCACTGTGTCCAGGGCTTGGCATAGAAAGGCAGTGAATTCATGTCCACTGTGTCCAGGGTTAGGCATAGAAAGGCAGTGAATTCATGTCCACTGTGTCCAGGGTTAGGCATAGAAAGGCAGTGAATTCATGTCCACTGTGTCCTGCAGGAGAGGGTTGAGCAGATAGACGCTGACTACTTCAAGAAATGGCTGATGAACACTATGCACTGTGTTTCAGGAGAGGGTTGAGCAGATAGACGCTGACTACTTCAAGAAATGGCTGATGAACACTATGCACTTTGTTTCAGGAGAGGATTGAGCAGATAGACGCTGACTACTTCAAGAAATGGCTGACGAACACTATGCACTTTGTTTCAGGAGAGGATTGAGCAGATAGACGCTGACTACTTCAAGAAATGGCTGATGAACAAGCCAGACCCAGTGGACACCAGTCTGCATGAGTTCTACACAAAGATCGTCATCAAGTTGGTCTCCCTTTATCTGCAGTCTTTGGTCTTTCATTCTTTACTTGTGTTAACTGATTTTTGACCCACTTGTGTAAACAAAGTGAGTCTATGTTTGAACCCGGTGTTCGGTTGTCTGTGTGTGTGTGTGTGTGTGTCCGTGTGTCTGTGTGTGTGTGTGTCCGTTGTAAACTTTAACATTGACATTTTCTCTGCAAATACTTTGTCAGTTGACACCAAATTTGGCATAAAAATAGGAAAAATTAAATTCTTTCCAGTCATCTTGTTTAAAACAATATTGTACCTCTGGGATGGGCACCAATTATATGCAAACTGCATTAACTGTTATATTTATATTTTTTGTATTCTCTAAACATGGCACTTTGACCTCTTATTCTGACACAACAACAAGAGGAGTCATTATTATAATTTTT
Organism: Babylonia areolata; assembly: GCF_041734735.1. Classification (NCBI taxonomy): domain Eukaryota; kingdom Metazoa; phylum Mollusca; class Gastropoda; order Neogastropoda; family Buccinidae; genus Babylonia; species Babylonia areolata. The sequence goes on along the minus strand of NC_134905.1, from coordinate 1,753,119 downwards.
TGTTCAAACAGAAACTTCTTTTGCTCAGCATGGAATTTTTATTTATTTTGCAAACATTTTGGTGCAGATAGTAAAGAAGGGAAATTACTCTGTAATTAATGCTAGGGGACTTAATTTATCACAAGTGAGTCTTGAAGGCTTTGCTTCTCTTGTTTTGTTTGTTTTGTTTTAACCTGTTCAGTGCCTGTAAGATGTCCACTGATGTCCTGTTTTAACCTGTTCAGTGCCTGTAAGATGTCTGCTGATGTCCTGTTTTAACCTGTTCAGTGCCTGTAAGATGTCCACTGATCCTGTTTTAACCTGTTCAGCACCTGTAAGATGTCCACTGATGTCCTGTTTTAACCTGTTCTGTGCCTGTAAGATGTCCACTGATGTCCTGTTTTAACCTGTTCAGCGCCTGTAAGATGTCCACTGATGTCCTGTTTTAACCTGTTCAGTGCCTGTAAGATGTCCGCTGATGTCCTGTTTTAACCTGTTCAGTGCCTGTAAGATGTCCACTGATCCTGTTTTAACCTGTTCAGCGCCTGTAAGATGTCCACTGATGTCCTGTTTTAACCTGTTCAGTGTCTGTAAGATGTCCACTGATCCTGTTTTAACCTGTTCAGTGCCTGTAAGATGTCCGCTGATGTCCTGTTTTAACCTGTTCAGTGCCTGTAAGATGTCCGCTGATGTCCTGTTTTAACCTGTTCAGTGCCTGTAAGATGTCCACTGACCCTGTTTTAACCTGTTCAGCGCCTGTAAGATGTCCACTGATGTCCTGTTTTAACCTGTTCAGTGCCTGTAAGATGTCCACTGATCCTGTTTTAACCTGTTCAGTGCCTGTAAGATGTCCGCTGATGTCCTGTTTTAACCTGTTCAGTGCCTGTAAGATGTCCACTGATGTCCTGTTTTAACCTGTTCAGTGCCTGTAAGATGTCCACTGATGTCCTGTTTTAACCTGTTCAGTGCCTGTAAGATGTCCACTGATGTCCTGTTTTAATCTGTTCACTGCCTTTAAGATGTCCACTGATGTCCTGTTTTAACCTGTTCAGTGCCTGTAAGATGTCCACGGATGTCCTGTTTTAACCTGTTCAGTGCCTGTAAAATGTCCACGGATCCTGTTTTAACCTGTTCAGTGCCTGTAAGATGTCCACGGATCCTGTTTTAACCTGTTCAGTGCCTGTAAAATGACCACTGATGTTGTGCTTCTGTTTCCTTGGTTCCTTATTGAGTTTTGCTCAGCATCAGTTTCAGAATCAGTAGCTCAGGGAGGCGTCACTGCGTTCGGTCAAATCCATATACGCTGCACCACATCTGCCAAGCAGATGCCTGACCAGCAGCGTAACCCAACGCGCTTAGTCAGGCCTTGAGGAAAAAAATGAAAGAAAAAGAGAGAGAGAGAGAAAAAAAAGGTAAAATAAAATAAAATAACAAAAAAGCAAAAAAAAAAAAAAGAAAAATAATAGATGAATACATAAAAATACTACTACTACTACTACTAATATTTATAAGGCGCAAAATCTTGATGAAGTCAACTCTAAGCGCCAAAAAAAAAAAAAAAAAAAAAAAAAATCAATCGAACCCAAACTCAGTCCACCTCTCGGTAGCAGAGGAAGCCCATGTAGAACCAGCAGCTTTGTTCAATGAACATGACGGGCGCAGTAGCCGAGTGGTTAAAGCGTTGGACTTCCCATCTGAGGGTCCCGGGTTCGAATCACGGTGACGGTGCCTGGTGGGTAAAGGGTGGAGATTTTTCCCGATCTCCCGGGTCAACACATGTGCAGACCTGCTTAGTGCCTGAACCCCCTTCGTGTGTATATGCAAGCAGAAGATCAAACACGCACGTTAAAGATCCTGTAATCCATGTCAGCGTTCGGTGGGTTATGGAAACAAGAACATACCCAGCATGCACACCCCCGAAAACGGAGTATGGCTGCCTACATGGCGGGGGTACAAACGGTCATACACGTAAAAGCCCACTCGTGTGCTTGTGCGGGATTTTCTGTCATGACCGAGCCCACGTATCTTAGTGGCTGGGACGGTTCTTGAATTACATGACCAAGTGTTTTGTGATTGTTATCATGAAACTGTAAGCCATTTTCTTTTCTTTTACAGGTATGTATCAGACAGTACATGTTCTATTTCTGGCTGTATTTGTGTGTGTGTGTGTGTGTGTGTGTGTGTGTGTGTGACTTGCAGAGAGCATTACAACAACCTAAAGCTGTGTGGAGCAACCAACGTGGCCGTACCCACCACCATGTGAGTAACGTGTTGACGGTGAAGTGTTGGGTACACATGTGTTTATAGACACTGTGTTGATGGTGAAGTGTTGGGTACACATGTGTTTATAGACACTGTGTTGACGGTGAAGTGTTGGGTACACATATGTTTATAGACACTGTGTTGATGGTGAAGTGTTGGGTACACATGTGTTTATAGACACTTTGTTGATGGTGAAGTGTTGGGTACACATATGTTTATAGACACTGTGTTGACGGTGAAGTGTTGGGTACACATGTGTTTATAGACACTGTGTTGATGGTGAAGTGTTGGGTACACATGTGTTTATAGACACTGTGTTGATGGTGAAGTGTTGGGTACACATGTGTTTATAGACACTGTGTTGACAGTGAAGTGTTGGGTACACATATGTTTATAGACACTGTGTTGACGGTGAAGTGTGTGTTGGGTACACATATGTTTATAATACACAGTGTTAACAGTGAAGTGTGTGTTAGGTACACATATGTTTATGGTGATGGTCAGTGTGTAGTACACATTTGTGCAGACCCCACATGGACACACATTGTTGATGGTCAGTGTGTAGTACACATTTATAGGCACACAGTGTTGATGGTCAGTGTGTAGTACACATTTATAGACACACAGTGTTGATGGTCAGTGTGTAGTACACATTTATAGACACACAGTGTTGATGGTCAGTGTGTAGTACACATTTATAGACACACAGTGTTGATGGTCAGTGTGTGGTACACATTTATAGACACATATTGTTGATGGTCAGTGTGTAGTACACATTTATAGACACACAGTGTTGATGGTCAGTGCGTAGTACACATTTATAGACACACAGTGTTGATGGTCAGTGTGTAGTACACACTTATAGACACACAGTGTTGATGGTCAGTGCGTGGTACACATTTATAGACACACAGTGTTGATGGTCAGTGTGTAGTACACATTTATAGACACACAGTGTTGATGGTCAGTGTGTGGTACACATTTATAGACACACAGTGTTGATGGTCAGTGTGTAGTACACATTTATAGACACACAGTGTTGATGGTCAGTGTGTAGTACACATTTGTGCAGCCCCCACGTGGACACATCTCTGTACCTGCACCCAATGACAGAGGACAAAGATGTGGACAAGGACACGACCAGCGAAGCGGAACCCAAGGAAGAAGGTGAGAAGTGCTGTGTTGGCTGCGAGGCTGACGGGCGCAATAGCCGAGTGGTTAAAGCGTTGGATTGTCAGTCTGTTAGGGTCCCGGGTTCGAATCACGGTGACGGCGCCTGGTGGGTAAAAGGTTGAGATTTTTACGATCTCCCAGGTCAACATATGTGCAGACCTGCTTAGTGCCTGAACCCCCTTCGTGTGTATATGCAAGCAGAAGATCAAATACGCACGTTATAGATCCTATAATCCATGTCAGCGTTCGGTGGGTTATGGAAACAAAAACATACCCAGCATGCACACCCCCAAAAGGGGAGTATGGCTGCCTACATGGCGGGGTAAAAACGGTCATACACGTAAAAGCCCACTCTTGTGCATTCGAGTGAACGCAGAAGAAGAAGAAGAAGGCTGTGATGCTGGCTGTTTCAGGTTGATGGCATCTTCTTCTTCTTCTTCGGCGTTCGTGGGCTGCAACTCCCACTGGACACAGTGGACATGAATTCACTGTCTTTCTGTGCCTAACCCTGGACACAGTGCACATGAATTCACTGCCTTTCTATGCCTAACCCTGGACATGAATTCACTGCCTTCCTATGCCCAGCCCTGAACACAGTGGACATGAATTCACTGCCTTCCTATGCCCAGCCCTGAACACAGTGGACATGAATTCACTGTCTTTCTATGCCTAACCCTGGACACAGTGGACGTGTATTCACTGCCTTTCTATACCTAAGCCTGGACATGAATTCACTGCCTTCCTATGCCCAGCCCTGAACACAGTGGACATGAATTCACTGCCTTCCTATGCCCAGCCCTGAACACAGTGGACATGAATTCACTGCCTTCCTATGCCCAGCCCTGAACACAGTGGACATGAATTCACTGCCTTTCTATGCCTAACCCTGGACACAGTGGACATGAATTCACTCTTTCTATGCCTAACCCTGGACACAGAGGACGTGAATTCACTGCCTTTCTGTGCCTAACCCTGGACACAGTGGACATGAATTCACTGCCTTTCTATGCCTAACCCTGGACACAGAGGACGTGAATTCACTGCCTTTCTATGCCTAACCCTGGACACAGTGGACATGAATTCACTGCCTTTCTATGCCTAACCCTGGACACAGTGGACATGAATTCACTGCCTTTCTATGCCTAACCCTGGACACAGAGGACGTGAATTCACTGCCTTCCTATGCCTAACCCTGGACACAGAGGACGTGAATTCACTGCCTTTCTATGCCTAACCCTGGGCACAGTGGACATGAATTCACTGCCTTTCTATGCCTAACCCTGGGCACAGTGGACATGAATTCACTGCCTTTCTATGCCTAACCCTGGACACAGAGGACGTGAATTCACTGCCTTCCTATGCCTAACCCAGTATCAGTTCCCCAGGAAGCGATGTCTATGTCACAGGCTTTGAGGTTTGTCTTGAAGGTGTTCTTGAAGCGCTTGCAGGGTCTTCAAAGTTCATGGTGGCCTTCCTTCAGCTGGCCATACAAAAGCATCTTCGGGATCCTGCTGTCTGTCATGCGGACAGCGTGTCCTGTCCAGCGTAGCTGGCACTGGATCAGCAGACTTTCGATGCTGGGAAGGCCGCTCCTTTCTAGGACCTGGAGGTTGGAGACCCTGTCTTGCCACTTCATGCTGAGGATCTTTCGTAGGCATCTCTGGTGAAACTGCTCAAGTTGTTGAATGTGACGGCGATACGTCGGCCGTGTTTCACAGCAGTACAACAAGGTGGTCAGCACAACAGCTCTGTAGGTTTTCACCTTGTGTTTCAGAAGAAGTGCCATCTCAAAGCACTGTTCACTGTGTGGTTTTCAGAAGAACAAGGCCCAGCACTCCGTCACCGTTCCAGGATGTCCAGAGCGTCGAAGCAACCCATCAGCTCTGACGTGCAAGGTCTTCGCAGTCTGCTCAAGTCTCGGCGAAACACCCGCATGGTCTGTACACGCCGCAGTGTCTGTGGGCCTCTTGCGTGTCTGTGTGTTTCATGGAGTGGTGCGTGTCATTATAACTTTCTTTGTTTGTTTGTCGTTATAACTTTGTGTGTCGTTATAACTTTGTATGTTTGTATGTTGTTATAACTTTGTTTGTATGTCGTTATAACTTTGTGTGTGTGTCGTTAAACTTTGTTTGTATATCATTAAAACTTTGTCTGTTTGTATGTCTTTATAACTTTGTTTGTGTGTGTCTCTCTCTCTCCCTCTCCCCCCCGCCCCCCCACACCCACACCCAGAACCTCCACACCAACTGTGATCACAACCATTCTTTCTTCTCTCTCTCTCTCTCTCTCTTTCTCTCTCTCCCACACACACACAGAACCTCCACACCAACTGTGACCAAACCATTCTTTCCTCTCTCTGTCTCTCTGTCTCTGTCTCTCTCTCTGTCTCTCTCTCTCTCTCTCTCTCTCTCTCTCTCTCTCCCACACACACCCAGAACCTCCACACCAGCTGTGACCACAACCATTCTTTCCTCTCTCTCTCTCTCTCTCTCTCTCTCTCTCTCTCTCTCTCTCTCTCTCCCACACACCCAGAATCTCCACAACAACTGTGACCACAACCATTCTTTCTTCTCTCTCTCCCCCACCCCCACCCCCCACCTCTCCCCAACACCCAGAACCTCCACGCCAACTTTGACCGGAACCTGGTAGCGGATCCCAACGACAGCCTGCGTCAGGAGATCGTGCAGAAGAGCGCCAGGAACCGGAGCCTCCAGAGACTGATGTCCACCACGGCCCACCACCCCCTGCAGCGCTGTGCGTCCTGGGGGGACAAGTCTGCTGACATTTGCAAGGAGCGCAACGCACAGGCGGCTGCCACAAGCGGGGCCATGGCCGCGGCTAGGAGGGCCGTGTCTGTCGATTTGGGGTCACAGGCCGTGTCGTACAGGTATGTATGTGTGTGTGTGTGTGTGTAGGGGGGTTGGGGGGGGGGACTGGGGGTGGTGTTGGCATGGCCGCGGCCAGAAGGGCCGTGTCTGTCGATTTGGGGTCACAGGCTGTGTCGTACAGGTATGTATTTGTATTTGTATTTGTATTTCTTTTTTTTATCACAACAGGTTTCTCTGCGTGAAATTTGGGCTGCTCTCCCCAGGGAGAGACCGTCGCTATACTACAGCGCCACCCTTTTTTTTGTATTTTCCTGCGTGCAGTTTTATTTGTTTTTCCTATCGAAGTGGAGTTTTCTTCAGAATTTTGCCAGGAACAACCCTTTTGTTGCCGTGGGTTCTTTTACGTGCGCCAAGTGCATGCTGCACACGGGACCTTGGTTTATCGTCTCATCCGAATGACTAGTGCCCAGACCACCACTCAAGGTCTAGTGGAGGGGAGGGGAGAAAATATCGGCGGCTGAGCCGTGATTCGAACCAGTGAGCTCAGATTCTCTCGCTTCCGAGGCGGACGCGTTACCTCTAGGCCATCACTCCACTCAGTGTGGAGTGTGTGTGTGTGTGTGTAGGGGGGTGGGGACTGGGGGTGGTGTTGCTAAGGCCACGGCTAGGAGGGCCGTGTCTGTCGATTTGGGGTCACAGGCCGTGTGGTACAGGTGTGTGGATTGGTTTTTGTATGGGGAAGGGGGTGTGGGGGTGTGGGGGTTTGGATGGGGGCGGGGGGAGATGGAGCAGGGGGGGGTTGCCGTGAGTGCAGTCAGGAGGGCAGTGTCGGTCAGTTTCAAATCGTGGGCCGTTTCCTACAGGTGGGTAGATTTTTTGCTTGTGTGTGTGTGTGTGTGTGTGTGCGTGTGCATGAGTGAGTTCCTCTCTGAATGTATGTCTGAATGTACGGGATGATCAATCAGTGTGTGGGATATATGGAAGTATGATATCGAGTTCTGTCTACCCTGGTCTTGGCTGTTCTGTGTGTTCCAGTCTGTTTATCAGAGAGTTGACTGTCTGCTCTGTGTTCCAGTCTGTTTATCAGTGAGTTGACTGCTCTGTGTTCCAGTCTGTTTATCAGAGAGTTGACGGTCTGTTCTGTGTTCCAGTCTGTTTATCAGTGAGTTGACTGTCTGTTCTGTGTTCCAGTCTGTTTATCAGAGTTGACGGTCTGCTCTGTGTTCCAGTCTGTTTATCAGAGAGTTGACTGTCTGCTCTGTGTTCCAGTCTGTTTATCAGAGAGTTGACTGCTGTGTGTTCCAGTCTATTTATCAGAGAGTTGACTGTCTGCTCTGTGTTCCAGTCTGTTTATCAGAGAGTTGACTGCTGTGTGTTCCAGTCTGTTTATCAGTGAGTTGACAGTCTGCTCTGTGTTGCAGTCTGTTTATCAGAGAGTTGACTGTTCTGTGTTCCAGTCTGTTTATCAGTGTTGACTGTCTGCTCTGTGTTCCAGTCTGTTTATCAGAGAGATGACTGCTCTGTGTTCCAGTCTGTTTATCAGTGAGTTGACTGTCTGTTCTGTGTTCCAGTCTGTTTATCAGAGAGTTGACAGTCTGCTCTGTGTTCCAGTCTGTTTATCAGTGAGTTGACAGTCTGTTCTGTGTTCCAGTCTGTTTATCAGAGAGTTGACTGTCTGCTCTGTGTTCCAGTCTGTTTATCAGAGAGTTGACTGTCTGCTCTGTGTTCCAGTCTGTTTATCAGAGAGTTGACTGCTCTGTGTTCCAGTCTGTTTATCAGAGAGTTGACAGTCTGTTCTGTGTTCCAGTCTGTTTATCAGAGAGTTGACTGTCTGCTCTGTGTTCCAGTCTGTTTATCAGAGAGTTGACTGTCTGCTCTGTGTTCCAGTCTGTTTATCAGAGAGTTGACTGTCTGCTCTGTGTTCCAGTCTGTTTATCAGTGAGTTGACTGCTCTGTGTTCCAGTCTGTTTATCAGTGAGTTGACTCTTTCGGCCTCCACTCCGGAGAAAGCTTCCTGTGAATCATGCGAGACGACCGACACAGTTGATGTAAAATGAAACGGAAATAGAAAAAAAGTCAGCATCCACTTTTGTGGTGATGTTGGCTGTGATGTTGGCGGCGTCAGGGCGGTTTTGGTGATGAGCGTCATAGCGTCCCTGGCTCTGTCTCCGTCGTCGCCGTGTGTGTTCTCCCCGTGTTGTCAGCACTGGCATTAACCCATTCAACTCTGGGGCAGTTTACGGCCCGGGCAGACTTCTGCAACCATAGTGATGTGGATAAAACACTAAAAAATGATGATACTGTTTTTTTTTGCCTCCAGATTACATGTGGACGGATCTGGAAATGATGTAGGGTAGGTTCCTTCTCTTCCTGGTTCAAGCACGTGTAGAAAATGTGAAGGCGGTTTAAATGTGATAGATTGTGACGCCAGAGCAATGCTGGGGGAACAGGGCACAGTGAGTTAACTCACTCAGTACAGCCAGTCCTTTCTTCTCCTCTACACAGACCCCTCGGATGTCCAGTGGGTGTCTGAATGACCTAACCTTTAGCTTCCGTCATCAGAATTGTGGTATTCTTTGTCAACATTCACCTCTTCAGTATAAGAGCCTTCCGCTCAATATTTTGATGATGGTAATTGGTGTGAAACGCTGTTAACATCGTCTCTTTCGCCGTTCGTATGGAGAGAGTTAAGGTAACTGTTCAGAGAGACAGTGGGGGGAGAGGGGGGCGGGGGTGAGAGGGATGAGGGGGGAATTTCTCTTCAGTGGCTTCAGTCTCACAGTTGTTTGATGTCTGCCCTTCATCGCTGTTCAGCATTTTGTGGATCAGCATGGTCTCCTGACTTCACAAGTGACTGAGAACATTGATGTTTTTGACTTTTTGCATTCATTATCAGTTGTTTCGCTTGTCAGTTTAACGACTTCTCTTTTTCGAAGTCCTTTAAGTAATTTCCTGTAACTGTATTTAGAGGGTTTTTATTTTTCTTCTTCCAAATTTCACCCACATTTGCCCAGTTTCCCCCAACCCTCCATTCATCCACATCTCCCACCCCTTCTAACCGATAATACTCAGATGTATTCATAAATTCTTTAACAAAATGTCTTCAGTCACCGATATGTGTGACGGGACATTCAACAAAAATTCCTCCTCCTCATGACAAACAGATGGGATCTATTTTTTTATCATGTGAAGTGTGGAGATGACCGCAGATTGTTTTAACCACAGCGTGTTCCAACTCTTTTGACGAACTGGAGAGATTTTTGACATGAGGTGTGCAAATGCACTACTTTTCTCTCTCTCTCTCTCTCTCTCTCTCTCTCTCTCTCTCTCTCTCTATATATATATATATATATATATATATATATATATATCGCCTGTGATACATTATCTTCAGTTCTTGATCAGTGTTGTGTTCAAATTCAACTTCAAAAAACTGTTATTAATCTACATTGAAATTAACTTGTTTGGGCATTTTGTAAAGATGTGATGAGCATCTCTGATGATACATTTTGTAAAACTGTGATGATTATCTCCTGTGATACATTATCTTCAGTTCTTCATCAGTGTTGTGTTTGGACATTTTGAAAAAAATGATGAATGAACAGCTGTACCAACTTGTGCCTTACTGGAACTTCAGCTCCTTGCTTTCGTGTGCCTCTACAATTCACAGAATCTGAATTGGTGCTTAAATGAGACTCCTGTTGACTGTTCCTGTGGTTTTGAATTGACAGTGTGCCTTGTTTTATGGCCATTGTCTGCTACTGTAATTCCGTGATGGGAAAGCTGTGATATTTTGAGATCTACATCATCTTTCTGAACCACCGAAGACGTTGTTCTGCAAACTTTTGACCATTGGAAACGTGTGTCATTTCTATGTCATCAGTGGTTTGTTTTTGCGAGTTTTGGAAAGGGGACAGTGATGTAAGAACCTTCGCTGTGTTGGTTTTTGTGAGTTTTGGAAAGGGGACAGTGATGTAAGAACCTTCGCTGTGTTGGTTTTTGCGAGTTTTGGAAAGGGGAGAGTGATGTAAGAACCTTCGCTGTGTTGGTTTTTGAGAGTTTTGGAAAGGGGACAGTGATGTAAGAACCATCACTGTGTTGGTTTTTGCGAGTTTTGGAAAGGGGACAGTGATGTAAGAACCTTCACTGTGTTCATGCCCCGCTGTGGAGTTGTTGACGTGGAAATGGTACAGCAATGTGAAGGTGAACATGACCACCCTCCCTCAGGGATGTCACCATTTTATCGGCCATAGCGTTGGTTGCTTTCTGCAGGCTCAAAACATATACCATGTAGACATTTAATTGACCATAGTGTTGGTTGCTTTCTGCAGACTCAAAACATATACCATGTGGACATTTAATTGACCATAGCGTTGGTTGCTTTCTGCAGATTCAGAATGTGTGCCCTGTGGACATTTTATCGGCCATAGTGTTGGTTGCTTTCTGCAGGCTCAAAACATATACCCTGTGGACATTTTATCGACCATAGTGTTGGTTGCTATCTGCAGATTTAGAATGTGTGCCCTTTGGACATTTTATCGACCATAGTGTAGGTTGCTTTCTGCAGATTCAGAACGTGTGCCCTATGGACATTTTATCGACCATAGTGTTGGTTGCTTTCTGCAGATTCAGAACGTGTGCCCTATGGACATTTTATCGACCATAGTGTTGGTTGCTTTCTGCAGATTCAGAATGTGTGCCCTATGGACATTTTATCGACCATAGTGTTGGTTGCTTTCTGCAGACTCAAAACATATACTCTGTGGACATTTTATCAACCATAGTGTTGGTTTCTTTCTGCAGATTCAGAACGTGTGCCCTGTGGACATTTTAACGACCATAGTGTTGGTTGCTTTCTGCAAGTGGTCTTTTTCGGAAAATACGAAAATCAATACGACGAGTGGACTTTATAGATCTATTGGCAGAGCCCTGAAGGTCATGGGCAAAAATCAATTGCGTACACATATTTATACACATTCAGAGCGCGTGCTCATATTCTTCGCAAACGCGAATGACGCCATTTTGTTTCAAGTTGTTGACCTGCCTGTTCAATCCTATATTCAATGGATAATACACGATAACATGTGATGGAAAGTTGGAGAAGGAGACCGTTAAATATTTATTCAGAGAAAGATTTGTGAACGCCTCATCACTTACTGGATTATGCCCTGAACTGCCATAAAAATATCCACAGAATCAGTCGGAATTCACAGTTAAAAATTGTAAACCATGCTAGTTGATACCCTTGAATTGATGAAACGAAAAAATTTCCAGTCTTGACTTTTCTCAAAATGAAGTCCTTTTCACTTCATATGACATTTAGAAGTACATGTACTTGGCTCTACATGTTATTAGTTTAACAAAATACTAAATTTTCATTTCAACTTTAAAACTATAAAACTAGAATGAACACAAAAGAGAAATTGAATCGACCGTGTCGTACTACATTCCCGGCAGGTGTAACTAAACTTGTACATCTGTCTAGATCTAGAGAAAATGGCGAAATGTTGCAGTGTGATTGCGGCGATAGCCACGTCTCCTTTACCGCGGACTTAAAAAGAATTTTTTTGTTGCCCTTAAAGATTTTTTGAATGCCCAAGATACACCGGAATAATATGATTTAAACAGCGTTCTCACTGCAAATACCGCAATTGATTTATCGCCCTTTAAAAAAGTATGTTCAAATATTGAATTTTAGAACGTCAGTTAAAGAGCCACGATAGTGTAATGGGTAAGACAGTTTCTTCTCACCTGAACACGCGGGGTTCGAATCAAGTTAGGACTTTTTTTTTTTTTTTTTTTTTTAACCAGAAGCTTTATAATAACAAATACAGAACACATTTTAACGATTAATTTTTTTTTCTTGAAGGCCTTGCCTCTCTTGTTACCTTTTAATTCCCTTTGTGTCTCAATGATTCCTTTTTTTAACATATTAATTCTCTTTGTGCCTCAATGATTCTCCTTTTTACCATATTAATTCCCTTTGTGTCTCAATGATTCCTGTTTTTACCTTTTAATTCCCTGTTTGTCTCAGTAATTCCCCATTTTACCTTTTAATTCACTTTGTGTCTCAATGATTCCCCTTTTTACCTTTTAATTCACTTTGTGTCTCAATGATTCTTTTTTTTTTTTTATCATATTAATTCCCTTTGTGCCTTAATGATTCCATTTTTTACCATATTAATTCCCTTTGTGCCTCAATGATTCTCTTTTTTTGCCTTATTAATTCCCTTTGTGCCTCGGTGATTCCCCTTTTTATCATATTAATTCCCTTTGTGCCTTAATTATTCCATTTTTTACCATATTAATTTCCTTTGTGCCTCATTGATTCCTTTTTTTTTACCATATTAATTTCCTTTGTACATTAATTATTCCTTTTTTTTTATTACCATATTAATTTCCTTTGTGTCTCATTGATTCCTTTTTTTACCATATTAATTTCGTTTGTACCTTAATTATTCCATTTTTTTACCATATTAATTTCCTTTGTGTCTCATTGATTCCTTTTTTTACCATATTAATTCCCTTTGTGCCTCAATGATTCCTTTTTTACCATATTAATTCCCTTTGTGCCTCAATGATTCCTTTTCTACCATGTTAATTCACTTTGTGCCTCAATGATTCCTTTTCTACCATGTTAAATCACTTTGTGCCTCAATGATTCCTTTTATTATTTTTTTTACCATATTCCTTTTTGCCTCGATGATTCCCCTTTTTACTATATTAATTCCCTTTGTGTGCCTCAATGATTCCTTTTATTATTTTATTTTTTTTACCATATTCCTTTTTGCCTCGATGATTCCCCTTTTTACTATATTAATTCCCTTTGTGTGCCTCAATGATTCCTTTTTTTTCTTTTTTTTTTCCATATTAATTCCCTTTGTGCCTCAGTGATTCCTTTTTTACCATATTAATTCCCTTTGTGCCTAATGATTCCTTTTTTACCATATTAATTCCCTTTGTGCCTCAATGATTCCTTTTCTACCATGTTAATTCACTTTGTGCCTCAATGATTCCTTTTCTACCATGTTAATTCACTTTGTGCCTCAATGATTCCTTTTATTATTTTTTTTTACCATATTCCTTTTTGCCTCGATGATTCCCCTTTTTACTATATTAATTCCCTTTGTGTGCCTCAATGATTCCTTTTATTATTTTTTTTTTTTACCATATTCCTTTTTGCCTCGATGATTCCCCTTTTTACTATATTAATTCCCTTTGTGTGCCTCAATGATTCCTTTTTTTTTTTTACCCTATTAATTCCCTTTGTGCCTCAGTGGTTCCTTTCTTGCCTTATTAATTCCCTTTGTGCCTTACTGATTCCCCTTTTGTACGATATTAATTCCCTTTGTGTCTTAATGGTTTCCCTTTTTTTTTTTTTACTTTATTAACTGCCTTTGTGCCATAATGAAAGCTCTTGTACTTTGAAAAGAGGTGATTAAAGAAAGCTCTTTTATTGTTTCCGCTGTGTCTTTCTCCGTCCCCTTTCTTTTTTCACACATACGCTCGCTCGCTTGTGCACGCACACACACACACACACACATTTTTTTTTTTTAATCTTTTCATTCTTAAATGTACACAAGCACATACAAACGCACAACCACACTAGCACATACACAAACTCACTTACCGTACCATTCGACCTGATTAACCCATTCAACTCAAGGAGTTCACAGCCTTGATAGGCTTCTCGGTCAGATTGATGCAGAAAAAATGCAGATAGTATAGCAGTCCTGCAGACTGACATGTGTGGACTGTCTGGAAATAATGCATGTGTATTTGGGCCAACAGCAAAGTGAGAGCTGTATTATCCATGGTTTCTCCAGTCAATGGGAAACCATTTACAGCTTAGTCTTTTGCGAAGGACTATGACTCTCAAACTAGGAGGCAAAATTGCACTGGCTCTTAGTGCTGCAGCCTTGTGGGCTTGTTGGCCTGTGGGAACCATCCCAACGCCGACTGTCCTAAAACCCCTCTTGGCCGAGAGAGTGGGGATGTACTTGGGCAAGACACTCTCCACTATAATCAAATTCTAGCCCAAATAGTCGGAACAGCAGTTGCCTCCTCTGCTGTTCTGATGGTGTTAGTCGGACACGACTGACTATATATAGGTAGGTGGAAAATTGTTTTGATGAAATGAATTTGAACGCTTGAGCATTGAGATTTAATATGGATATATCTATCGTACCGAGTGTTGGGCAAGAATTGCAGGAGATGGGGCGACGGGCGCAGTAGCCGAGTGGTTAAAGCGTTGGACTTTCAATCTGAGGGTCCCGGGTTCGAATCTCGGTGACGGCGCCTGGTGGGTAAAGGGTGGAGATTTTTCCGATCTCCCAGGTCAACATATGTGCAGACCTGCTAGTGCCTGAACCCCCTTCGTGTGTATACGCAAGCAAAAGATCAAATACGCACGTTAAAGATCCTGTAATCCATGTCAGCGTTCGGTGGGTTATGGAAACAAGTACATACCCAGCATGCACACCCCCGAAAGCGGAGTATGGCTGCCTACATGGCGGGGTAAAAATGGTCATACACGTAAAAGCCCACTCGCGTATATACGAGTGAACGTGGGAGTTGCAGCCCACGAACAAAGAAGAAGAAGGAGGATGGGATGGGGCCTTTGAGTTTGACATAGTAAGCATAGTTAACCAAACAGGGAATATATAATACAAACTCCCCTTTTTGGTGTCAGACATTGTACCTTGTCAAACTGATGCAGAATTCAAAGCAAATGGAGCAGGGCAGTAGGTACAGGTTCACATGGTGAGCCTTTGTTACTGTAACAGCTGTGTCATCCGCTTTTTTTCTTTTTTTTTTTTTTGGTATGCTTATAGTTGACTTCATCAAGTTTTTGCACCTTATACATATTATTATTAGTAGTAGTAGTTTAAAAAAAAAATGTATTTATCTATTATTTATTTACTTTTTTTTCTCAAGGCCTGACTAAGCGCGTTGGGTTACGCTGCTGGTCAGGCATCTGCTTGGCAGATGTGGTGTAGCGTATATGGATTTGTCCGAGCGCAGTGACGCCTCCTTGAGCTACCGAAACTGAAACTGAAAACTTATCCGCGACAAAGGAAACCACTTAAGAAACATCTGCCCCTCATCAAACGGAAATCCCTGAGGTGGAGATTGGTGAAGGGGTTCTCAGAACGCCAAGCGTACCAGGGTCATGTTGTGTGACCTTTGATGCCTGCTGTCATGGTGACCTCAGTTTCGATGCCCCTCCAGTTCCTTGAGTCCTGTCAAGGCCTTCGGTGTCGGCAGGTTCATGGGGGACGGATATAGTGGTGGTCTCCACTCTGCGGGAGGCATTCGCTCAGTCTGACTTAGTGACTAAGCTGTTGTTGTCATCAGTAGTGGGCTTGTTAGGTGGTGTTGATGTCCTGAGGACCTCAGGAACCTCTCCTTTCAACTGTGAAGAGACACAAGCTGATACGGTTTGGACACAACACTCGACACACCAGCTTGTCCAAAACAATCATGCAAGGCACCATCGAGGGCGGGAGAAGAAGAGGAAGACAGCGGAAGAACTGGCATGAGAACATCAAACAATGGACCGGACTCCACACACGTGAGCTGCTGCCGGCGGCTGCCGACAGAGACAGATGGAGAAGGGAGGTTGCGTCTGCAGTCCTTAGGCTTCCCCCAACGACTACTTTGTAGTTATGGGCCTGAAGAAGAAGAAGAAGATGTCCTGAGTATGATAAATCTGAGCAGACACTACTGAGCACCACCAAAGTGACTCAGCAGCGGTGCAGGGGCTCCTCCGGTGTGTGGCCTCCCGCTGACCTAACATCAATGGTTTCTTGTGGACTGCTGATGCAGGGACTGCGGCAGAAGAGCCCAGGTGTGGCCGTGTATGGGGGGGACTCAGAATGATTGGCGTGGGTGTAATGCCACTGAAATGGAGCATAGGATGGTGCATAAAAAACAAACCCAACAAACCCAACAAATCCAAAGTCTCCAGGATTATTGATGACAGACAAATGAGGAGCTTGGAACTCACTGACCGTGACTTGCCACTGATGGTCAGGATTGCCGGTGCTGCAGCATGCTCATACCCTGTTGGTTCTTACCCTCGGGATAAAATCTGGCCTGGTCAGATTAACTCTGACTCACACTGAAATGGGATTGAAGGTAAAGGGGGGCATAGGACTGAAATGGGATTGAAGGTAAGGGGGCATAGGACTGAAGGTAAGGGGCATAGGACTGAAATGGGACTGAGGGTAAGGGGGCATAGGACTGAAATGGGACTGAAGGTAAAGGGGCATAGGACTGAAATGGGACTGAAGGTAAAGGGGCATAGGACTGAAATGGGACTGAAGGTAAAGGACATAGCACTGAAATGGGATTGAAGGTAAAGGGGGGCATAGGACTGAAATGGGACTGAAGGTAAGGGGATAGGACTGAAATGGGACTGAAGGTAAGGGACATAGGACTGAAATGGGACTGAAGGTAAGGGCATAGGACTGAAATGGGACTGAAGGTAAGGGCATAGGACTGAAATGGGACTGAAGGTAAGGGGCATAGGACTGAAATGGGATTGAAGGTAAGGGGATCATAGGACTGAAATGGGATTGAAAGTAAGGGGTATAGGACTGAAATGGGACTGAAGGTAAGGGTCATAGGACTGAAGGTAAGAGGGTATAGGACTGAAGGTAAGGGACATAGGACTGAAATGGGACTGAAGGTAAGGGGCATAGGACTGAAATGGGATTGAAGGTAAGGAGATCATAGGACTGAAATGGGATTGAAAGTAAGGGGCATAGGACTGAAATGGGACTGAAGGTAAGGGGCATAGGACTGAAATGGGATTGAAGGTAAGGGGATCATAGGACTGAAATGGGATTGAAAGTAAGGGGCATAGGACTGAAATGGGACTTAAGGTAAGGGTCATAGGACTGAAGGTAAGGGACATAGGACTGAAATGGGATGGAAGGTAAGGGACATAGGACGGAAGGTAAGGGGCATAGGACTGAAGGTAAGAGGGTATAGGACTGAAGGTAAGGGACATAGGACTGAAATGGGACGGAAGGTAAGGGACATAGGACGGAAGGTAAGGGGCATAGGACTGAAATGGGACTGAAGGTAAAGGGCATAGGACTGAAGGTAAAGGGGGCATAGGACTGAATTGGGATTGAAGATAAAGGGGCATAGCTGAAGGTAAGGGGCATAGGACTGACATGGGACTGAAGGTAAGGGGGCATAGGACTGAAATGGGACTGAAGGTAAAGGGGCATAGGACAGAAGGTAAAGGGGCATAGGACTAGGACAGAAGGTAAAGGGGCATAGGACTAGGACAGAAGGTAAAGGGGCATAGGACTGAAATGGGATTGAAGGTAAAGGGCATAGGACTGAAGGTAAGGGGCATAGGACTGAAATGGGACTGAAGGTAAAGGGCATAGGACTGAAGGTAAGGGGCATAGGACTGAAATGGGACTGAAGGTAAAGGGCATGTGCACAATGCTGTGTAGTCGGACAAAGGATCAGCTTGCTTTGAAAAGAAGACGTTGTCAGTGTTGAAGGAATAACGACCCTTGATGCCAAAGCCGGGACAGTGTTGGTCAGTATGATGGTTGTGGTCAGTGTTGGTCAGTATGGTGGTTGTGGTCAGTGTTGGTCAGTATGGTGGTTGTGGTCATGCCCTCAGTGTGGTCAGAAGTGTGGTGAAGTGGTGGTGGTTGTTGTGGGCTAGTTGTGTATTCTGTGGACACCTGTTTTCTGTGGATACTTTATTCTGTGGGCCTGTATTACCTGATTTCTGTGGATACTGTATTCTGTGGACACCTGTATTACCTGATTTCTGTGGATACTGTATTCTGTGGACACCTGTATTACCTGATTTCTGTGGATACTGTATTCTGTGGATACTGTATTCTGTGGACACCTGTACTACCTGATTTCTATGGATACTGTATTCTGTGGGCCTGTATTACCTGATTTCTGTGGATACTGTATTCTGTGGACACCTGTATTACCTGATTTCTGTGGATACTGTATTCTGTGGACACCTGTATTACCTGTATTCTGTGGATACATGTATTACCTGTATTCTGTGGATACATGTATTACCTGTATTCTGTGGACACCTGTATTACCTGATTTCTGTGGATACATGTATTACCTGTATTCTGTGGACACCTGTATTACCTGATTTCTGTGGACACCTGTATTACCTGATTTCTGTGGATACTGTATTACCTGTATTCTGTGGATACTGTATTCTGTGGACACCTGTATTACCTGATTTCTGTGGATACCTGTATTACCTGCATTCTGTGGACACCTGTATTACCTGTATTCTGTGGACACCTGTATTCTGTGGACACCTGTATTACCTGTATTCTGTGGACACCTGTATTACCTGTATTCTGTGGACACCTGTATTACCTGTATTCTGTGGACACCTGTATTCTGTGGACACCTGTATTACCTGTATTCTGTGGACACCTGTATTACCTGTATTCTGTGGACACCTGTATTCTGTGGACACCTGTATTACCCGTATTCTGTGAACACCTGTATTCTGTGGACACCTGTATTACCTGTATTCTGTGAACACCTGTATTCTGTGGACACCTGTATTCTGTGAACACCTGTGGACACCTGTATTTTGTGAACACCTGTGGACACCTGTATTCTGTGAACACCTGTATTATTAGTACCTGTATTCTCTGGACACCTGAATTCTCTCAACTTTTGTCTCTGTGGCCACCTGTCTTTGAAACCTGACTGCGTGATTAGTGTGTTTTTTTGTTTTTTTTTCTTTTTGCAGGTTTTGTCGTCATGGAAATGTGTCCTGCCCTTTTCTGTCCATCTTGCTTCTTCTCTTCTGACTGTCAGATATTTCTGTTGAATTGGACAAACTGTAGCATTTCACTTGAACTGAACGACGGGCGCAATAGCCGAGTGGTTAAAGCATTGGACTGTCATTCTTAGGGTCCCGGGTTCGAATCACGGTTACGGCGCCTGGTGGGTAAAGGGTGGAGATTTTTACGATCTCCCAGGTCAACATAAGTGCAGACCTGCTAGTGCCTGAACCCCCTTCGTGTGTATATGCAAGCAGAAGATCAAATACGCACGTTAAAGATCCTATAATCCATGTCAGCGTTCGGTGGGTTATGGAAACAAGAACATACCCAGCATGCACACTCCCGAAAACGGAGTATGGCTGCCTACATGGCAGGGTAAAAACGGTCATACATGTAAAAGCCCACTTGTGTGCATACGAGTGAAGGCAGAAGAAGAAGAAGAACTGAACTGATAAAAAAAACTATGCTGCTGAGATCTTTGCAGGAAAGAAATGGTTTGTAAGATGATTGGAGATGATTGTTAAGAGGATTGGTTGGAGATGATTGTTAAGATGATTGGTGGTTGGAGATGATTGTTAAGATGATTGGAGATGATTGGCGGTCTCCAGCGTTGTTGCGAGTGCTGACACAGTCTTTTATTTGTTACCTGGTCTGAGATAGAACAGAATTAGTGGTGATTGCACAGGTATGAGTTTGACCATTATTGTCGATGATGTGGTATGGTCTGTGTTATTGGGTCTGATTTATCTCTCTCTCCTTCTCTCTGTCTGTCTGTCTGTCTTTCTCACTCTCTCTCTCTCCCTCGCCTTATTTGCTGTCTTTTATGTCCCTTACATCTGTGTTTAAAATTTTATCATTACTTTTCTGTGTTAATTTCACTTGAATCATTCATGTGTAGCATTCATGCTAGGGTTTTGTTGTTGTTTTTCCCTTGGTGTGTGTGTGTTAGTGTGTGTGTGTGTGCGTGTGTGTGTTACTCGCTTCCGTTCCGTACAGATGTGAGTGATGTTGTGTCTCTCAGTTTGACGCTGTGTTATACTCGTACATTATACATGTATTAAGTATAACTACATTTATATGCGTACATGTTTGTGTGTCTCTTAGAACAACGGCAGATGTGTAAGTCGGCCAAAGTGCTAATATCTTCACCGTTGGAAAATAAAGATTCATTCATTCATTCATTCTCTCTCTCTCCAAAATATTCCAATATATATGTATTTATGCTTCAAAATAAAGAAGGTAAACCAGCTGGCAGCTTCTGGCACCAGATTATAACAAAAGGTGCTGGAATGTTGCAGTGTGAGAGTAGTCAGTTCAGATACAGAAGAAAAAAAAGTCATAAAAGGATTTTTTGATCAGGTTAAAAAAAAAATTTTTTTTTTACAGAGATTGAAATGATAGTTATCTGTTTGCCATACATTCATGAAGAAGATGACGATGATGATGATCATTTAAGGCTGCTGGTGAAATTATAGTGATCTGTGTGCCATATAACGATGAATAAGACGACGATGATGACGATGGTTTCAGGCCACAGACTTCTGCCCCCATGTCACCCAGAACTCCTCTCTTGGACTCTGTCTTCGAGGAGAACGAAGAAGCCGACAGCAGCGCCAGAAAGGCCCCTCCTGGAGAGAAAGCCGCGGCTTCCCCTTCCCCTGACCTTGACACGGCTTCCCCCGACCTTGACACGGCAGAGGAGAGCACTCCAATGATGTGTGACGTGGAGATGTCGCCTGTCATCACCGTCCACTCGGGGTCCGAACCTCCGGAGCCTGAGGTCAAGCAGAAGACCAGAGTGCCATCGAGTCGCAAGCGTCTGTGTCGGCAGGACGACATCAAGCCGGATGACTCAAAGCCGCATCCGATATAGTGATGGGATGAGAGGGTGCAAGGTCCTGTTTGAGGGCATCCAGGTGTGTGTTTGTGTTGTTTGTTAGAGGGTACCCTTGGTATCCAGGTGTGTTTGTGTTGTTTGTTAGAGGGTACCTTGGTATCCAGGTGTGTGTGTGTATGTTGTTTGTTAGAGGGTACCCTTGGTATCCAGGTGTGTGTTTGTGTTGTTTGTTAGAGGGTACCTTGGTATCCAGGTGTGTTTGTGTTGTTTGTTAGAGGGTACCATTGGTATCCAGGTGTGTGTTTGTGTTGTTTGTTAGAGGATACCCTTGGTATCCAGGTGTGTGTTTGTGTTGTTTGTTAGAGGATACCTTGGTATCCAGGTGTGTTTGTGTTGTTTGTTAGAGGATACCTTGGCATCCAGGTGTGTGTTTGTGTTGTTTGTTAGAGGGTACCCTTGGTATCCAGGTGTGTTTGTGTTGTTTGTTAGAGGGTACCTTGGTATCCAGGTGTGTTTGTGTTGTTTGTTAGAGGGTAACCTTGGTATCCAGGTGTGTGTTTGTGTTGTTTGTTAGAGGGTACCTTGGTATCCAGGTGTGTTTGTGTTGTTTGTTAGAGGGTACCTTGGTATCCAGGTGTGTGTTTGTGTTGTTTGTTAGAGGATACCTTGGTATCCAGGTGTGTTTGTGTTGTTTGTTAGAGGATACCTTGGTATCCAGGTGTGTTTGTGTTGTTTGTTAGAGGGTACCTTGGTATCCAGGTGTGTGTTTGTGTTGTTTGTTAGAGGGTACCCTTGGTATCCAGGTGTGTTTGTGTTGTTTGTTAGAGGGTAACCTTGGAATCCAGGTGTGTGTTTGTGTTGTTTGTTAGAGGGTACCTTGGTATCCAGGTGTGTGTTTGTGTTGTTTGTTAGAGGGTACCTTGGTATCCAGGTGTGTTTGTGTTGTTTGTTAGAGGGTACCCTTGGTATCCAGGTGTGTGTTTGTGTTGTTTGTTAGAGGGTACCTTGGTATCCAGGTGTGTGTTTGTGTTGTTTGTTAGAGGGTACCCTTGGTATCCAGGTGTGTGTTTGTGTTGTTTGTTAGAGGGTACCCTTGGTATCCAGGTGTGTGTTTGTGTTGTTTGTTAGAGGGTACCTTGGTATCCAGGTGTGTGTTTGTGTTGTTTGTTAGAGGGTACCTTGGTATCCAGGTGTGTGTGTGTTTGTGTTGTTTGTTAGAGGGTACCTTGGTATCCAGGTGTGTGTGTGTTTGTGTTGTTTGTTAGAGGGTACCTTGGTATCCAGGTGTGTGTTTGTGTTGTTTGTTAGAGGGTACCTTGGTATCCAGGTGTGTGTGTGTTTGTGTTGTTTGTTAGAGGGTACCTTGGTATCCAGGTGTGTGTGTGTGTGTTGTTTGTTAGAGGATACCCTTGGTATCCAGGTGTGTTTGTGTTGTTTGTTAGAGGGTACCCTTGGTATCCAGGTGTGTGTTTGTGTTGTTTGTTAGAGGATACCCTTGGTATCCAGGTGTGTGTGTGTTGTTTGTTAGAGGATACCCTTGGTATCCAGGTGTGTGTTTGTGTTGTTTGTTAGAGGGTACCCTTGGTATCCAGGTGTGTGTGTGTGTGTTGTTTGTTAGAGGGTAACCTTGGTATCCAGGTGTGTTTGTGTTGTTTGTTAGAGGGTAACCTTGGTATCCATGTGTGTTTGTGTTGTTTGTTAGAGGGTACCTTGGTATCCAGGTGTGTTTGTGTTGTTTGTTAGAGGATACCCTTGGTATCCAGGTGTGTGTGTGTTGTTTGTTAGAGGGTACCATTGGTATCCAGGTGTGTGTTTGTGTTGTTTGTTAGAGGATACCCTTGGTATCCAGGTGTGTGTGTGTGTGTTGTTTGTTAGAGGGTACCCTTGGTATCCAGGTGTGTGTGTTTGTGTTGTTTGTTAGAGGGTACCTTGGTATCCAGGTGTGTGTGTGTGTGTTGTTTGTTAGAGGGTACCCTTGGTATCCAGGTGTGTGTGTTTGTGTTGTTTGTTAGAGGGTACCCTTGGTATCCAGGTGTGTGTGTGTGTTTTGTTAGAGGGTAACCTTGGTATCCAGGTGTGTGTTGTTTGTTAGAGGGTACCTTGGTATCCAGGTGTGTGTTTGTGTTGTTTGTTAGAGGGTACCTTGGTATCCAGGTGTGTGTTTGTGTTGTTTGTTAGAGGGTACCCTTGGTATCCAGGTGTGTGTGTGTGTTTTGTTAGAGGGTACCCTTGGTATCCAGGTGTGTGTAGTTTGTTAGAGGGTACCTTGGTATCCAGGTGTGTTTGTGTTGTTTGTTAGAGGGTACCCTTGGTATCCAGGTGTGTGTGTGTTGTTTGTTAGAGGATACCCTTGGTATCCAGGTGTGTGTGTTTGTGT
The DNA here is from genome assembly GCF_041734735.1 of Babylonia areolata. NCBI lineage: Eukaryota > Metazoa > Mollusca > Gastropoda > Neogastropoda > Buccinidae > Babylonia > Babylonia areolata. The sequence continues at coordinate 1,729,848 of NC_134905.1, read as the reverse complement.
TGTTTGTTAGAGGGTACCTTGGTATCCAGGTGTGTGTTTGTGTTGTTTGTTAGAAGATACCCTTGGTATCCAGGTGTGTGTGTTTGTGTTGTTTGTTAGAGGATACCCTTGGTATCCAGGTGTGTGTGTGTTGTTTGTTAGAGGATACCCTTGGTATCCAGGTGTGTGTGTTTGTGTTGTTTGTTAGAGGGTACCCTTGGTATCCAGGTGTGTTTGTGTTGTTTGTTAGAAGGTACCCTTGGTATCCAGGTGTGTGTTTGTGTTGTTTGTTAGAGGGTACCCTTGGTATCCAGGTGTGTGTTTGTGTTGTTTGTTAGAGGGTAACCTTGGTATCCAGGTGTGTGTTGTTTGTTAGAGGGTACCTTGGTATCCAGGTGTGTGTTTGTGTTGTTTGTTAGAGGGTACCCTTGGTATCCAGGTGTGTGTTTGTGTTGTTTGTTAGAGGATACCCTTGGTATCCAGGTGTGTGTTTGTGTTGTTTGTGCAGTGTTGTATGTTGATTGGAATTGGACTTTGAAATTTACATGAGATTGTAAAAGTCTTGCTTTTTTAAAAATTGCAATATATGGAAAGAAAAAGTGTTGTTCAAATATATAATGTAGTATTGATATCAATGAAAATGGGACAATCTTTCATGATCTTTTGATGCACAACTATGGACATTCAGTCTGCAAATAAGAAAGATGTTGTCAGTTGCTGTGAAAGGCTTTAGCACGTTATCAGTGTAAGTTATTCATAAGGACGTTTTTTGCTGATTATCAATGTAAGTTATTCATAAGGAAGGTTTTAGCACGTTATCAATGTAAGTTATTTATAAGGAAGGCTTTTCACATTATCAGTGTATGTTATTCATAAGGAAGGCTTTTCACATTATCAATGTTAAGTTATTCATGAGGAATGCTTTAGCATGTTATCAGTGTAAGTTATTCATAAAGAAGGCTTTTCACGTTATCAATGTAGGTTATTCATAAGGAAGGCTTTTCACATTATCAGTGTAAGTTATTCATAAGGAAGGCTTTTCACATTATCAATGTAAGTTATTCATAAGGAAGGTTTTAGCACGTTATCAGTGTAAGTTATTCATAAGGAAGGCGTTTCACATTATCAATGTAAGTTATTCATGAGGAAGGCTTTTCACATTATCAATGTAGGTTATTCATAAGGAAGGCTTTTCACATTATCAGTGTAGGTTATTAGTAAGGAAGGCTTTTGCACATTATCAGTGTAAGTTATTCATAAGGAAGGCTTTTCACATTATCAGTGTAAGTTATTCATAAGGAAGGCTTTTCACGTTATCAGTGTAAGTTATTCATAAGGAAGGCTTTAGCACATTTTCAGTGTGAGTTATTCATAAGGAAGGCTTTTCACATTATCAATGTAAGTTATTCATAAGGAAGGCTTTTCACATTATCAATGTAAGTTATTCATAAGGAAGGCTTTTCACATTATCAATGTAAGTTATTCATAAGGAAGGCTTTTCACATTATCAGTGTAAGTTATTCATAAGGAAGGCTTTTCACATTATCAATGTAAGTTATTCATAAGGAAGGCTTTTCACGTTATCAGTGTGTGGAATAAGGATTTTCTTTCCTTACGTTATCAATGTAAATGGAATCATGATTTCCTTTGTGTTATTAACTCACTCTGTACGGCCAGTCCTCTCTTCTCCTCTACACAGACCCCTCGGATGTCCAGTGGGTGTCTGAATGACCCAACCTTTAGCTTCCGTCGTCAGAACTGTGTTATTCTTCGTCAACATTCACCTCTTCAGTATAAGGGCGTTCCGCTTGCAGTGTTTTGATGATGGTAATTGGGATGAAACGCTGTTAACGTTGTCTCATTCGCCGTTCGTACGGAGAGAGTTAATATAAATTGAATAATGATTTTCATTCTTTGTTCCATGATTGTTCTTTGACTTGAAGAATGCTTTTTTTGCTTTTAGCTTCCATTTCTGATAATATTGGTCACAAAGATTCTTTGGTTACAGGACTCCAGCAGATCAAGTTGAAAACCTTTAATACATTTGACAAAACTTGAATGAATGAATATGTGTATTACAATCGATTTTTTTTTTTTTTTTTTTTTTTTTTTGTCAAACCAGTACCTTCTTTTTTCTATTTTTCTTTCCTTTTTTTTTTCTTTTTGTAGATATATATTTGTATTTGTATTTCTTTTTATCACAACAGATTTCTCTGTGTGAAATTCGGGCTGCTCTCCCCAGGGAGAGCGCGTCGCTACACTACAGTGCCACCCATTTTTTTGGTATTTTTTCCTGCGTGCAGTTTTATTTGTTTTTCCTATTGAAGTGGATTTTTCTACAGAATTTTGCCAGGGACAACCCTTTTGTTGCCGTGGATTCTTTTACGTGCGCTAAGTGCATGCTGCACACGGGACCTCGGTTTATCGTCTCATCCGAATGACTAGCGTCCAGACCACCACTCAAGGTCTTGTGGAGGGGGAGAAAATATCGGCGGCTGAGCCGTGATTCGAACCAGTGCGTTCAGATTCTCTAGCTTCCTAGGCGGACGCGTTACCTCTAGGCCATTACTCCACGTAATATATATATATATATGTATGTATGTATGTGTGTTTGTGGTGTTTGGGAAGAATGGGGAGATGAGAGGAGAGTTTTTACTTGAAGTATTTCATGACCTGTTTTATCATGTCGGTGTCTGTGGTGTTGTAGTGTTGGGTCACACAGTACGAATTGCTCAAAGGCTTAGTTCAGTGAAGAGCCCGTGGAAATACCACCAATGCATAATACAAACATTAATTACGTTAACACATTCTATTTTTTATGCGGGGGTAAAAAAGTGCAGAAAATATACTGTTTTCCCTCCAGATTACGTGTGGACATATCCAGAAATATGGTGTAAATTAGTTACCTTGAGGTATATGCATATGTATGATGTGAAGATTGTTTTAATGAGGTGAACTTTGATGCCTGAGCAGTGCTTCTGGGCGAAGGGTGCGATAAGGTGATAATGTTGACGAGGTTGATGTCATGTTGACGATGGTGACGACGTCAGTGTCATGTTGATAACATTGATAGTCATGTGCAGGGGATTGATGTCATGTTCACAAGGTTGATGTCATGTCAGTGACATTGATGTAGTGTTGACAAGGGTTACGATGTTGATGTCATGTTGATGAGGGTGATGCCATGCCAATGACATTGATGTAGTGTTCACAAGGGTGACACCGTTGATGTCATGTCGACATGGGTGATGTCATGTCAGTGACATTGACGTCATGTTGGCGAGGGCAACACAATTATGTCATGTTGAGGGTGGTGGTGTCATGTCAGTGACATTGATGTCATGTTGGCGAGGGCAACACAATTATGTCATGTTGAGGGTGGTGGTGTCATGTCAGTGACATCGATGTCATGTTGGTGAGGGCAACACAATTATGTCATGTTGATGAGGGTGATGTCATGTCAGGGACATTGATGTCATGTTGGTGAGGGCAACACAATTATGTCATGTTGATGAGGGCGATGTCATGTCAGTGACATTGATGTCATGTTGGCTAGGGCAACACAATTATGTCATGTTGATGAGGGCGATGTCATGTCAGTGACATTGATGTCATGTTGGCTAGGGCAACACAATTATGTCATGTTGATGAGGGTGATGTCATGTCAGTGACATTGATGTCATGTTGATGTGGATGTCATGTCAGTGACATTGATGTCATGTTGGCGAGGGCAACACAATTATGTCATGTTGATGAGGGTGGTGTCATGTCACTGACATTGATGCCATGTTGACATGGGTGATGTCACGTCAATGACATTATGTCATGTTGATGAGGGTGATGGCGTTGATGTCATGTTGATGAGGGTGATGTCGTGTCAATGACATTGATGTCAGGTTGACGATGGTGATGACATTGATGTCATTTTGATGAGGGTAACGACATTGATTTCATGTTGACGATGACAGTAAAGTGAGCATTCTCTGAATAGAAGATAACACTAATAATGTTAGTAACAACAATAATGATAATAATAATACTATTGGCATTAATAATGGACATTTATATAGCTTGGTTTTCAAGAAGCGCTGCTCAAAGTACTTTAGATTTGGCCCCCTCCCCTCCTTCCCCACCCCCCTCCTAACGTTGGGGTTAGTTTAGTTTAATTTTGCCGAGTACAGCAAGGATCAAGGGGATCTTCATGATTAGGAAAAGATGTTTTCCAAAAAAAAACCTGTGTCAAATCATTTGCGCATTAGCGAAGTTGTGACTGAGTCCCCAAATTTAGTTTTGTTATGTTGCGGTTTTAAGACTTTTGTACATGCATTTTTCTTGTGCTGTGTCGGATGTGTTGGTGACATTTGATACACAGTGTATTTTGTGGCCTTTTTTTTTTTTTAACAGCAGAGTCAGTGCTTTTTGGTTGTGGTGTTCTTGAAAATGTATCCTGTCGCTGCGCTTTTTGTCTGTCTGTTTTTGGCTTTATTTTTGATAATTAACCCAGAGCTCTGTACTCTGTAGTTAGTGGCAAATTTGTGTATGCTTTTGTTGCTGTATGTCAGTGTAAGAATACATTTGTGTATGCTTTTGTTGCTGTATATCAGTGTAAGAATACATTCGTGAATGCTTTTGTTGCTGTATATCAGTGTAAGAATACATTTGTGTATGCTTTTGTTGCTGTATGTCAGTGTAAGAATACATTCGTGTATGCTTTTGTTGCTGTATGTCAAGTGTAAGAATACATTCGTGTATGCTTTTGTTGCTGTATGTCAGTGTAAGAATACATTCGTGTATGCTTTTGTTGCTGTATGTCAGTGTAAGAATACATTTGTGTATGCTTTTGTTGCTGTATGTCAGTGTAAGAATACATTTGTGTATGCTTTTGTTGCTGTATGTCAGTGTAAGAATACATTTGTGTATGCTTTTGTTGCTGTATGTCAGTGTAAGAATACATTCGTGTATGCTTTTGTTGCTGTATGTCAGTGTAAGAATACATTTGTGTGTGCTTTTGTTGTTGTATGTCAGTGTAAGAATAATTCTGTTGCCTTTTGACTGGAGGGATACTGCTGATTTAGAGCAATGCAGATTTTTTCTGCTATTTTTTCTGTCTGCCTACTGTTCTGTCTGAACCTATAGGTCAGTATGCTTTTTGTCGCTGGGTTACTATACAACAGCGCTTCTGTTTTTACATGGCCATGATTATATTCTTCTGGTGCTTTAAGATCTTAACTGTCTTATCGATACTTATATAGTGCCTATCTTCTCTTCTTTGTATTGTTTTTTTTTTCCATGTTCCATGTGTCCCCTCGGGATCTTTTTGGAACAACTCTGGACTTGGCTTGTCCCTGTATCAGTCTTTGCCAGTGTACAGAAAGCTGGCATCTTTCTTCTGTTTTCTGATTTGGTGTGTGTAAGACCATTATGTCAGTGCTTTTATATATATATTAAAAGAAGAAGAAGAAAAGTATACTTAAGGATATTTCAGAAACGTTTATGTATACTTTTAGCTGTTGAGAATAAGAAAGAAAGAAGAACCCAGCTCAAATATTGCTGTGTTGCATACTTAAAACTTGCACTCACTTGTGATTGTAATAACGCCTTTATTTCTATGCATATATGGCTGCTCCAGCTAATTCATTATCAATATCTGATGAACACATGCATGTACTATGACTGCTTTATGTTTGTACGGGAAAAGGAGAAAAAAAACCTACCGCTTACAAGCCTGTTTTTGTTTTCTGTTTTTTTTATAAACTTATGTAACATATTCCTGCCTATTAACCTTAATGTTTTGGTTTTTTTACTACCGCATTACCAACAGTTGAATGTAGATTTATGTGACCATGACATTTGTAAGGCTGGTTTGTATATTATCAGTAAATTAATTCTAAATGTTACGAAGATTAGTAAAATAGTGTTGAGTGTCTCTCTGTCTGTTATATGAGTAGATGTTTTGAATGTAACCTTACTTAACATTTGAAAAATAATTGGAGGGTTTGTCAGTGTTTTTTTTACTGTCCATAATTGTGATCAGTGAACATTTTAGACATAACCTTTGGACATGAATACATATACTAAATGTTATAAATGCGTGTAAAGCAATATTGAATGCCTGTATTTTTGATGAACAAATATTTTAGATTTAACCTAACATTTCAAAGAGTACTAAATATTATGAAGGTAAGTAAAATGATATAAATAGCATCCCCACTTTCTGGAAATTCTCTGCTAGGAATATCCTCTTTTCTACTGCTCTCTTTATTTCAGCTGGTTTTTCTCCCTTCACCGTGGTCTTCTGTCTGCCTTCCCTGTCGCTTAATTTGCGTCCAAACATTCAGATATTTTGCAGACTTGTTGATGATACCCTAAGGTTACTGTGTGAAAATTTTCAATGAATTCGGTCTCTCTATCACTGAGAAAATACTTGTCAAAAAGCTGTTGACTTTTTTGGGGGGACACCCAGTATGTTATTTCTTTGATGGTTTTCTGCTGATTCTCCAGATTTCATTAGAAGAGGTTTAAATAAGTAAAGCACTTTTTTTTCATTTTTTTTTCAGAACATGATATATTTACATAAAGGAAATTTTCTGTCTAAAATTATGTTTAAATAACATACTTACTGTGACCCAACTAGTGCAGACTCCGGCAGGGGTCTGACATTCCTGTCCTGTGCAAACTACTATCCACCTATGCGGAGAAAATGAGAGAACTACGGCCGATAACCTCCCGGAAGTAGGTAACGTCCCCTTTGTCCCCCTGGCTAGAGCCCTCTTTTGACGGCAATATACATATAACTGCAGTTTCTTTGATAGTGAAAGTGGTCCTTTATTTTTGAAGTGTCCTTTTTTGTGAAGTCTGTTTCTTGTGAAGTGAGGATTGATATTTTTCATCACATCTTCTTCTTCTTCTGCGTTCACTCGTATGCACACGAGTGGGCTTTTACGTGTATGACCGTTTTTACCCCGCCATGTAGGCAGCCATACTCCGTTTTCGGGGGTGTGCATGCTGGGTATGTTCTTGTTTCCATAACCCACCGAACGCTGACATGGATTACAGGATCTTTAACATGCGTATTTGATCTTCTGCTTGCATATACACACGAAAGGGGTTCAGGCATTAGCAGGTCTGCACATATGTTGACCTGGGAGATCGTAAAAATCTCCACCCTTTACCCACCAGGCGCCGTCACCGTGATTCGAACCCGGGACCCTCAGATTGACAGTCCAACGCTTTAACCACTCGGCTATTGCGCCCGTCGTTTCATCGCATCAACCCCTGAAGAATCTGGCGGCGTGTGCTGAATGGTTTTTGTTGTATCGGGCGAACATCCAACATTCTCATTGCTGAAGCTTTACCGGTCTGCAAAGGCTGCTGTTGATGGAAAACTGTGATGTGTTGAAACAAATATCAGATATTATGTGTGTGAGTGTTGTTAGGACTGCGTTTTCTTGTCCTGTGTGTGCTCAGAGTTTTCTTTTCATTTTCAGTGAATTGGAATAATATTTTTTATACATATATATTATGAACGTTAGTTGCTGATCATTGTTGATCGTTTGTTTTTTTTTCTTTCAGTGATGCAATTATTGGCCGGCGCAAACTTTTTTTTGCGTGTTATTTTCATGAAAGCAATTTACAGAAAAATATACATTTTTTCTTACCGCATTTTTATAGGAACACATTTGCAATCTGTAATTTTTTCTTTTGTCTTCCTCTCTGCAATTGGAATAGTTTTTTTTTTTTCTTAATAGCTTTGTATAATTTGTGTTTGTATTATGGAGCTATCAAAAATACCAGGTGCTTGCTTATTCAGTATTGCAAGTTTATCAGAAGTGGTGTTTGTATCTCTTAGATTTGATGGTGATTTGTTTCAGATTTTACAGTTATTTCTGTTTTGGGATTTGACTATGGTATTTTGTATTTTGAGATTGGACTGTTAATTCCTTTTTGAGATTTGATTCTTGTTAAAAATTTCTCTTGATGTGCGCAAGCGTATTGCCTGGTGACAAAATGAAAAGTACACATGCACCCGAGGCCTGACTAGTGAAGAGTACACATGCACCCAAGTCCAGACCAGTGAAAAGTACACATGCACCCAAGGCCTGACCAGCTGGCTGGGTTACGTTGCTGTCGGGCCTCTCCCTGGCAGATGTGGTGTAGTGAATATGGATTTGCCCGAACGTTGTGGTGCCTCCCTGAGAAACAGAAACTGAACAGAACGTCTCAGACTTCCCCAACAGGACGGACTGTGTGTGGCTCAGGTCTCTGGGGGTGGACACTCAAAGCGGGCATCAGGCATCTGCATTTTCTTTTCTTTTTTTTAACGATCAGATTTGTTATTGATCAGTCCACACACTTTGGCACCTTGAAGCTGAACTGAAACTGCCATCCAGTTAAAATGACAGAAAATAATGGTCACAAGAAAGCATGGTCATTAACACTTAACTTTGGCCAAGGCTCTCCACATTTGGCAATAGGGTAGCACTGAGGTCCCGTGTGCAGCATCCGAATGACTAGCGTCCAGACCACCACTCAACGTCTAGTGGAGGGGGAGAAAATTTCGGGGGTTGTGCCGTGATTCGAACCAGCGCGCTCAGATTCTCTCGCTTCCTAGGCGGACGTGTTACCCCTAGGCCATCACTCCACATGGTAAGTGCTTATGTTTTTCATTCATGAAAAAAAAGAGAACATTTTCTGGTGTTCATTCTGCAGTTATAAATTTTTTTTATTCTAGAAATTTTTTTTTTTTTTATTCTAAAAAAAAATGTATCATTTTCTAAAGTAATCATTATATGTTGTTTTTTTAATGTTTTTTTCGCTGTAAAATTGTAACATTTTCTGATGTAATCATTCCTCAATTATTTAATGTTTTTCGCTCTAAAGATTTAAACAGTTTCTGAAATATTCATCTGTAGTTACTAATATTTTTAATCTTGAAAATTGTAACAGTTTCTGAAGCAACCATTCTCCAGTTATACACGTTTTTTTCCTCCTCGTTATTGTCAGATTTTCTGAATTATGCATTCTGCAGTTATATATAGATATGTTGTTTTAATATTCTAAATATTCTAACAATTAATAATGACAAGCAGCAGAAAATGACAATACAAGTTGTCAGTGTTGTGGACAAAAAGGAGGAGTTTGTATTATACCCCATGTTTGGTGATACATATACTTACCATGTCAAACTGATGCAAACTAGGCCTATCGGTTTGCTCTGCTTGGCCAAATTTCGCGCGGCTAACAGTGAAAAGACGGGCCCACCCGCTCCCAGCCAATCAAACGCCTCTAAAGCTATAAGCGCTTAATCATTGGTTTGCTCAGATTTTGGTACCTTAATTACTTTTGATGGAAGCACATTTCCTCTACTTTACTGAATTTCACTGCTAATTCAAACTACATGTATTTTTTTTTCCAGTATTGCTGGATATAACAGACATTTATTCCCCCAGTAAATGATATCTGTTTGATGTTTGGTGTGTAAGAATGGAGAGAGAGAAGAGATGTATTTGTATTTCTTTTTATCACATCAGATTTCTCGGTGTGAAATTCGGGCTGCTCTCCCCACGGAGAGCGCGTTGCTACACTACAGCGCCACCCATTTTTTTCCTGCGTGTAGTTTTATTTGTTTTTCCTATCGAGTCTGATGAATCAATTGGTAGGAAACAGTTCTGTTCAGAATCAGTGATGTCAGTCACTGTCGTGAGTGTCTGTACGTCAGACTGTTCAGCTTGAGTGAAGTGGTCATGCATGTGATGTAGAATCAAGTGTCCGTGGGTTCAAGTCCCACACGAAGCAGGATTTTATTTGAAGGTTCTGATCATGACAAAGTCTTCACTGACTGTCTCTATGAAGTTCTGATCATGACAAAGACTTCACTGTCTGTCTCTATGAAGGTTCTGATCATGACAAAGACTTCACTGACTGTCTCTATGAAGTTCTCATCATGACAAAGACTTCACTGTCTGTCTCTATGAAGGTTTTGATCATGACAAAGACTTCACTGACTGTCTCTATGAAGTTCTGATCATGACAAAGACTTCACTGACTGTCTCTATGAAGTTATCATGACAAAGACTTCACTGTCCGTCTCTATGTAGTTATGATCATGACAAAGACTTCACTGACTGTCTCTATGAAGTTCTGATCATGACAAAGACTTCACTGACTGTCTCTATGAAGTTCTGATCATGACAAAGACTTCACTGACTCTATGAAGTTCTCATCATGACAAAGACTTCACTGACTGTCTCTATGAAGGTTCTGATCATGACAAAGACTTCACTGACTGTCTCTATGAAGTTATGATCATGACAAAGACTTCACTGACTGTCTCTATGACGTTCTGATCATGACAAAGACTTCACTGACTGTCTCTATGAAGTTCTGATCATGACAAAGACTTCACTGACTGTCTCTATGACGTTCTGATCATGACAAAGACTTCACTGAATGTCTCTACGAAGCTCTGATCATGATGAAGACTCATTCCATCAATGTTTATTCTGTCATGCATTTGACCAAGCAGGACAAATGACAGGTTTAGTTGGACATGGTGCAGTATATGACACCAAACAGGTATGTAAATGAAGGCACTGATCATGACACTCACATTCTATCAATGTTTATGCTCCATGGGAGCTGAATGCAATGGACAGACCAAAGTGGCGTTCAGCTGTCCACAAAGGCGCCAAATCCTGTGAGGCCAACAGAATCGCTGCAGCAGAGCAACGCAGACAGGCCAGGAAAAGCAGTGCCAGCAAGTCCCTGACAGCCGCCACCATCCCCTGTCCACACTGTGTCAGAACCTTCCGGGCGCGGATCGGCCTGACCAGTCATCTGCGCACCCACAGAGCCCAACCCACCCACCCCCAGGATGACTAGATGGTCCTCATCGATCCCGACGGACAAACCACACATGCTCCAGTTAGGTGTGTAAATGATAGTACTGATCTTGACAAAGACTCACATTTTTATAAAACTATAATTAGCTATGTAAATGAAAGTACTGACCATGACAAAGACTCACATTATATAATGCTATAATCAGGTGTGTAAATGAAGTCTCAAGATTAATCTGAAGGTTCCAGACTACAATCCCCATCACCAATTCTGGAAGTAACAGGAGGAGTTTGTATCATACCCCATGTTTGGTGATACATATACTTACCATGTCAAACTGATGCAAACTAGGCCTATTGGTTTGCTCTGCTTGGCCAAATTTCGCGCGGCTAACAGTGAAAAGACGCCCCTCTTTTGCCTGGCCCGCTCTTAGCCAATCAAACGCCTCTAAAAGCTATAAGCGCTGAATCATTCCTTTGGCCAAGGCTCTCCACGCCATCTTGTCAGGTTTTCGCTCTGTCTCGACTTACGCTTTTTTTTGGCTATTAAGCATGTTCATTTGGCCTTATTTTGTTGTATGCGGCTTGTCTGTATATTTTTCTTACAGTCTGTGTACTCAAGGCGCCAGTGACCCTTGGGGTTCGGGTCACAGTATGGCTGGTGCCCACGGGTGGTTACCCCCATTCTACCCGTACTGGGGCGCACCTATGGTGCACGCTGGGTTGCTGGGAGTACCAAGGGCCAGCCCCTTGTCCGCTCCCCACCGGACCCAACCCAGCACATCTCACAGGGTGACACACACAGCCCCGACAAGTGGGATCGACTTCTTGTCGGTCAGGTTGAGCTCCTCGACCAATATTGCCACTCTGTCCACAAATCGGGCCTCTGTCAACCCACAGGTGACCTCCACGGTCACAACGGCCTCCTTGTCAGGACCGACGGCTGCTGAGGGGCCGAGTATTTTTTTTTCCTCCCGATTTTGACCTGGTCAGAACACAACTTTCATGCCATAGTGGAAATATGCTGACCTTTATTTTTCACAGAAGTAACGCACGTGCTGACCTTTATTTTTCACTGAAGTAACGCAGTGAACCAGTCAACCATCCACCGATCAAGTCGTGCTGACCTTTATTTTTCACAGAAGTAACGCAGTGAACCAGTCAACCATCCAACGATCAAGTCGTGCTGACCTTTATTTTTCACAGAAGTACCGCAATGAACCAGTCAACCATCCACCGATCAAGTCGTGCTGACCTTTATTTTTCACTGAAGTAACGCAGTGAACCAGTCAAACATCCACCGATCAAGTCGTGCTGACCTTTATTTTTCACTGAAGTAACGCAATGAACCAGTCAACCATCCACCGATCAAGTCGTGCTGACCTTTATTTTTCACTGAAGTAACGCAATGAACCAGTCAACCATCCACCGATCAAGTCGTGCTGACTTTTATTTTTCACAGAAGTAACGCAATGAACCAGTCAACCATCCAACGATCAAGTCACTCATTTCTCTTGCGCATGATTCTGATGTAAACACTGGCATTAAATTAACGTCAAAATCAATTCTTGGGTACCCAAACATTTTTTTTTCTATGTACAGCTTGATGAGTCAGTGAGTTGAAGACCTATTTCCACATTTTTCACTGCGCATGATCATGATTCTGATGAAAACAATGGCATTAAACGGACGTTAAAATTCATTCTTATGAATCCAAACCCTTTTTTCAATGTATTGCTTGATGAGACACCGAGTTGAAGACGTATTTCCACACGACAAAAAAAACTATGAAAAATATGTGGTGTGATGGGCCAGTGGTAAAGCTCTACCTGGGAAGCCAGAGAATCCCACACTGACCAGATTTTTCTTGACCTCAACTGGACCATGAGTGGTGGTCTGAATGCTGATCCTTCGTGGCATGGGATCAAATCCCACACTGACCAGATTTTTCTTGACCTCAACTGGACCATGAGTGGTGGTCTGAATGCTGATCCTTCGTGGCATAGGATCGAATCCCACACTGACCAGATTTTTCTTGACCTCAACTGGACCATGAGTGGTGGTCTGAATGCTGATCCTTCGTGGCACGTGATCGAATCCCACACTGACCAGACTTTTCTCACTCTCAACTGGACCATGAGCGGTGGTCTGAATGCTGGTCCTTTGGATGAGATGATAAACCTAAGTCCCCTGTGTTGCATGCATTTAGCTCATTTAGAAGTGCTCGCAATAAGACCTAAAATCTGTGATTTGTATTCAACACACAAAGTTTGCTTCAGCATAAAATGTACTTTCCCACTGTCTAACAACAGTCCATTGCTTGTGCCTGTACGTGATATTCTGAAGAACACAACACGTCCTTCCATTTATCCAAAACACACATGATCATTTTCGTGTTTTACAAAACAAAACCTATCTACACACATGAACACTTTCATGCGGCAAACATTCTACAAAACAAAACCTATCTTCACTTCATGCGGCAAACATTCTACAAAACAAAACCTATCTACACACATTATCACTTTCATGCGGCAAACATTCTACAAAACCTATCTTCACACATTAACACTTTCATGCGGCAAACATTCTACTAGCTTGTCCTCACGACCACACGCATTCCATCGGAGACAAAACGCGAGCTGACAACTCGTCCCAAGCACACGTCCTCCTTCACCTTCTCCCTCAGTAAAATAAATTAAAAACAATAAACAACGATGACAAACTAAAAGTGAGGTCACACACGTTTTTATCACACACACAGGGCCTGGCATCGGGGAAGTCAAAACGTCAATGCCAGGAGAAGGGCGTTCACATACAATGGTGTCAGTATTTATGGAAGTGTGATGAAGAGACAGCACCGTATTCTGTCATCATCCGATCTCGAGGTCCTTCAGTTCCTGTAGCAAGGCGGCTTCAGTCTTCAGTTTCTCCATCTGTAACACATTGTGTCCTTTGTAAGAGTACTGTTTTAACTCACTCGGGACGACAAGTTTTCTCCCTTGCTTTTCCCCATAGATGGCCCATTTGTAAGGGTTTGGAAAAAAATACAGAGTAAGAAAATGAAACTTTCAGAACTGGTTTATTATGTGTTGAGCTATTACATATAAATTTTTAAAAAAATCAAATTTCTCATCTTATTTTACAGTTTTGCCATATGTAGAAAATACTGCCAATTTTTCACCCCGAATCACCATACCCATGCTCGCTTTCTGCATTAAATTCGCTTTCTTCTTCGTCATCATCCATCTCTTCAATGTCCGACCCTTCAGTTTGTAGCATTTCAAGTACTTCGGCAACCCTAAAACGTTGCCGTCGCTGCATTGTTCGCTTCACAACATTTCGAGAAGAGCCCGCTTTGCTAACAGGCTGGCACGCGAGCAGACGACCGGTCAGTGACTTTGTCAGCGTGTGACAGGCCACACATGGCAGGCTGACCAATCATACCATTCGATTATGGAGTGACCCAGAATAGCGCACTATGCTTGGCTAATCACAAAATCACGTGTACAGCGCGTGAAGGATTTTTATTTCTTGAAAATGCTATTCCATTCCGTCGTCTGAAACCGAATACATTTTACGTAGGAATGTTCATGCATTCCTTCCTCCGGAGTGAGTTAATCCATTCAACCATTCTTTCTCCTATGTGGGATGCGACTCCCACGTTCATTCATATACACCAGTAGGCTTTTATGTGTAGGACCGTTTTTGTATTTGTATTTCTTTTTATCACAACAGATTTCTCTGTGTGAAATTCGGGCTGCTCTCCCCAGGGAGAGCGCGTCGCTACACTACAGCGCCACCCATTTTTTTTGTATTTTTTCCTGCATGCAGTTTTATTTCTTTTTCCTATCGATGTGGATTTTTCTACAGAATTTTACCAGGACCAACCCTCTTGTTGCCGTGGGTTTTTTTACGTGCGCTAAGTGCATGCTGCACACGGGACCTCGGTTTATCGTCTCATCCAAATGACTAGCGTCCAGACCACCACTCAAGGTCTAGTGGAGGGGGAGAAAATATCGGCGGCTGAACCGTAATTCAAACCAGCGTGCTCAGATTCTCTCTCGCTTCCTAGGCGGACGCGTTACCTCTAAGCCATCACTCCACTCCCCGCCATGCAGGCAGTCATTCGCCATTATCAGGGACAGGGAGTGCACGACGGGTACGTTCTGGTTTTCATAACCCACCGAACCCCGACATGGATTACAGGATCTTTAACGTGCGTACTTGATCGTCTATATGTGTATATACGCTGAGGGGGTTCAGGCACCAGTAGGTTACACATATGTTGACTGGGCAGATTGAAAAAATGAAATGAAAAAGAGGAGATGCTTGAACTTATACACAACCCAATGCACTGGTCACTTTTGACAGCCTACCAAAGGTTTGTGTGTAAAACACTGACTGACATAAAATGAAACAAAATGATTAGATAAGTTCAACAAGCAAATACATTTAAAATACACTAAAAAAACAAGAGGCAAGGCCTTCAAGACTCACTTGTAATATGTATTGAGTATAATTTCAAAATGTAATGTTTAAGATGAGAAAGATCAGTTTAAAGCAAATTAAGTCCCCTAGCATTAATTACAGAGTAATTTCCCTTTTTTACAATCTGCACCAAAACGTTTGCAAAATAAATAAAACTTCCATGCTTAGCAAAAGAAGTTGAACAAAAAAATGATAATAATGACTGCTCTTGTTGTTGGGTCAGAATATCAGATCAAAGTGCCAAGTTTAGAGAATACAAAAATTATAAATATAACAGTAAATGCAGTTTGTATATAATTAGGCTTCATTATTTTTTTTTGGTGCCCATCCCAGAGGTGCAATATTGTTTTAAACAAGATGACTGGAAAGAACTGAATTTTTCTGATTTTTATGCCTAATTTGGTGTCAAGGGACAAAGTATTTGCAGACAAAATGGCAATGTTAAAGTTTACCACGGACACACAGACAACCGAACACCGGGTTAAAACATAGCCTCACTTTGTTTACACAAGTGAGTCAACAAAATGATTAGATAAGTTAAACAAGCAAATACATTTAGAATACACAAAAAAAAAAAAAAAAAAAAAAAAAGAAAAAAAAAAAAAAGCAGTTCATGCAGAAAGGCAACTGACTGAAATACAACAAGAGAAAGAAAAAAACCACAGGTGTGCGGTCATCGCCATGTCTCACCTGGTTCAGTTCCAGCTGTTTTCCGCTCTTCTGCTGTTCCTTCAGCTTCTCTACCTGCTGTAGTTTCTGTAGGACAGCATCACACAGTGTTCATCATAATAACATCACAATAACATCACACAGTGTTCATCATAATAACATGACTATCTGCTGTAGTTTCTGTAGGGCAGCATCACGCAGTGTTCATCATAATAACATCACACACTGTTCATCATAATAACATGACTATCTGCTGTAGTTTCTGTAGGACAGCATCACACAGTGTTCATCACAATAACATCACACAGTGTTCATCATAATAACATGACTATCTGCTGTAGTTTCTGTAGGGCAGCATCACGCAGTGTTCATCATAATAACATCACACACTGTTCATCATAATAACATGACTATCTGCTGTAGTTTCTGTAGGACAGCATCACACAGTGTTCATCACAATAACATCACACAGTGTTCATCATAATAACATGACTATCTGCTGTAGTTTCTGTAGGACAGCATCACACACTGTTCATCATAATAACATGACTACCTGCTGTAGTTTCTGCAGGACAGCATCACACAGTGTTCATCATAATAACATCACACACTGTTCATCATAATAACATGACTACCTGCTGTAGTTTCTGCAGGACAGCATCACACAGTGTTCATCATAATAACATCACACACTGTTCATCATAATAACATGACTATCTGCTGTAGTTTCTGTGGAACATGTCACACACATGTTGTTCATCATGACACGTCTATCTGCTGTAGTTTCTGTGGAACAGCAAGACACGCGTCATTCACACAACAGTCAGTCATAATAACACAAACATGCAACGCAAAGAAAAACAAAACTAACCCCCACTTCCTCCCCCCCCCCCCCCCCAAAAAAAAACCCCACCACAACACCAAAGTGAACACCTGTGGATGGAATTTCCCCCCAACAAAAAAAAAAAAAAAACCCACCAAACACCACCACACCAAATTGAACACCTGTGGATGGAATCCCCCCCCCCCCAAAAAAAAAACCCCACCGCCACCACCACACCAAAATGAACACACCTGTGGAAGGAATCCCCCCCCTCCCCCCTCCATAAAAAACCCACCACCACACCAAAGCGAACACCTGTGGATGGAATCCCCCCCCCAAAAAGAAACCCACCAAACCCCACCACACCAAATTGAACACCTGTGGATGGAATCCCCCCCCCCCCCCCCCCCCCTCCAAAAAAAAAACCCCACCAAACCCCACCACACCAAATTGAACACCTGTGGATGGAATCCCCCCCCCCCCCCCCAAAAAAAAACCCACCACCACCACCACACCAAAGTGAACACCTGTGGATGGAATTCCCCCCCCCCCCCCCCCCCCCAAAAAAAAAACCACACCACCACCACCACACCACCAAAGTGAACATCTGTGGATGGAATTCCCCCCCCCCCCACCCCCCCTCCATAAAAAACACCACCACACCACACCAAATTGAACACCAGTGGATGGAATTCCCCCCTCCACCCCCCCACCATAAAAAAACACCACCACCACCACCACACCAAAGTGAACACACCTGTGGATGGAATCCCCCACCCCCCTCCCCACTCACCTTGCGGAGATTCCTGATCTTTTTGTCTTTCTCCGGGTCCCCGGTGGTCGACCCTGCTGAGGCACTGGCCGAGGGGGTGGGGGTGGGGGTGGGGGCTGCACTCACTTCATCAGCCGCGCTCACCTCCCCCTGTCACAGACATCATGGTTTGGTTTTTTTTTCTTTTTGTTTTGGGCTTTCATGACCCTTTTCCATGTTTCTACTTCACCTTACATGTTTCTACTTCACCTTACATGTTTCTACCTCACCTTACATGATGTTTCTACCTCACCTTACATGTTTCTACCTCACCTTACATGTTTCTACCTCACCTTACATGTTTCTACCTCACCTTACATGTTTCTACCTCACCTTACATGTTTCTACCTCACCTTACATGTTTCTACCTCACCTTACATGTTTCTACTTCACCTTACATGTTTCTACCTCACCTTACATGTTTCTACTTCACCTTTTCTACTTCACCTTACATGTTTCTACTTCACCTTACATGTTTCTACTTCATCTTACATGTTTCTACCTCACCTTACGTTTCTACTTCACCTTACATGTTTCTACCTCACCTTACATGCTTCTACTTCACCTTTCATGTTTCTACTGTTTCTACCTCACCTTACATGTTTCTACTTCACCTTACATGTTTCTACCTCACCTTACATGTTTCTACCTCACCTTACATGATGTTTCTACCTCACCTTACATGTTTCTGCTTCATCTTACATGTTTCTACTTCACCTTACATGTTTCTACTTCACCTTACATGTTTCTACTTCACCTTACATGTTTCTGCCTCAACTTACATGTTTCTACCTCACCTTACATGTTTCTGCCTCATCTTACATGTTTCTACCTCACCTTACATGTTTCTACTTCACCTTACATGTTTCTGCCTCAACTTACATGTTTCTACCTCACCTTACATGTTTCTACTTCATCGAAAATGAGGTCGCAGGCGATACGAGTGGAAATTTTTGGAGCAAACTACATCACGACAGCAAGTTTTACCGCTGCTGAAGTGATTGAAATGCTTCAAACTGATGGTTTCGACATCAACGATGATGAAGATGTTGAATAAAGTATCTGCAGTGAAGAAAGCTACCAGCAAGAAGGTACTGATAGTGACTCAGCTTCTGTGAGCAGTGAAAAGGGGGAGGGGGCTGGGCATATACACGACATGAGGAGAGGGTTCAGTGAGTCAAATACAGTGAGTTTCGTTCAGTTACTTTATGTTTCGTATTTTTTGTGATTTTTTTTTTCCTAACCCTAACAAATGGGTCATCTGTCGGGGAAAAGCAAGGGAGAGAACTATTCGTCCGGAGTGAGTTAACCAACCAGGTCAAAGCTTACATCTCCTGTGGTCTTGGCTTTGCGAGCATCCCTCTTCTTCTTGTTTTTGCTGGGCGGTTTATCTGTACACAAAATGGGAACGAGGTTCACAATGTAAGTGCATAGAACACCCCTGTGTTTTTGCGTCACTTGTAGTTATATTTGTTTCCGTGATCTGGTCAGTCGTGTACACAGGGAGTCTGTGTAATGTGTTCGAGTTTGTCTGTGTGCTTCAGTTTCATGACTCTTCAACATAATCCAGACACCACACACACACACCACCACCACTACCCTCACACACCACAAACCACCCACCCATCCATCCACACGCACACTACCACTACTACCCTCACCTTCCCCCCCCTACACACACACACACCACCCACCCACCACACACATAGAGACACACACACACCACCCACCCACCCACAGGCAGACACACGCACACAACCACAGACCCACCCACTCACAGACTACCCACCCACCACACACACACACACACACACACACCACCCACCCACTCACAGACTACCCACCCACCACACACACACACACACCACACACACAGACCCACCCACAGACACACCACCCACTCACACAGACACACACCACACACACAGACACACCACCCACCCACACACACCCACCACCCACCCACCACACACACACACACCACCCACCAACACGCACACACACACAAACCATCCAACCACCCACACACACACACCACCACACACACATACAGACACACCACCACACACACCACCCACCCACCCATACAGACAGACAGACAGACAGACACCCACCTGGGGCTGCCTGGGCCTGACGGATGTTGGAGGCAGGTTCATACTCATGCAGTTTGGTGGAGGGAGTGTAGTTGGCCGCTCGTGCCTGGGGAGGACGGTACGCCTCTGTCTTCTCTGTGGAACACCGTTCATACACTGTTGTGTTGTGCTGTGCTGTGCTGTGCTGTGCTGTGCTGTGCTGTGTTGTGTTGTGATGTGATGTGTTGTGCTGTGCTGTGTTGTGTTGTGTTGGTGGAGGGTGTGTAGTTGGCCGCTCGTGCCTGGGGAGGACGGTACGCCTCCGTCTTCTCTGTGGAACACCGTTTAAACATTGTTGCGTTGTGTTGTGTTGTGTTGTGTTGTGTTGTGCTGTGCTGTGCTGTGCTGTGTTGTGTTGTGTTGTGCTGTGCTGTGTTGTGTTGTGTTGTGTTGGTGGAGGGAGTGTAGTTGGCCGCTCGTGCCTGGGGCGGACGGTACGCCTCTGTCTTCTCTGTGGAACACCGTTCATACATTGTTGCGTTGTGTTGTGTTGTGCTGTGCTGTGCTGTGCTGTGTTGTGTTGTGTTGTGTTGTGTTGTGCTGTGCTTTGTTGTGTGTTGTGCTGAGCTGTGCTGTGTGTTGTGCTGTCTTGTGTTGTGCTGTGCTGTGTTGTGTTGTATGGTGTGTTGTGTTGTGCTGTGCTGTGCTGTGTTGTGCTGTGTTGGTGGAGGGAGTGTCGTTGACTGGTAAAGCGGTGGTCAGGGCACTCTTTTCATATCTGCCGTGACACATTAAATACCATTTCCAAATTTTGGCTCAGGAGCTCAGGCAGAAGGGTTAAAATTGCTCAGGAACTCAGGGCTCAAAGGGTTAAGACGTTTTGCTTTATGCCCGACGTCAGTCCCCATGAATACGGCCCCAGGTTTATAGCCAACACGTTTCTCCGTGAAGGTAACCTCAGGTACCAACACACACAACATACCTACCCCCCACCACCACACACCCAACCCCTCCACCCCCCCTTACCCCCCCAAACTCACTGTTCTCCACAGAGGTCAGCTCAGGCTCTGCGGGTTTGTAGCGGATGGGTTTTTCCCTGAAGGTACCCTCGGGTACCAACACACATGACATACCTACCCCACCACCACACACCCAACCCCTCCACCCACCTCTCCCCCCACTTCCACCCACCTCTCCACCCCCCCCCCCACCCCCCTTACCCCCCCAAACTCACTGTTCTCCACAGAGGTCAGCCCAGGCTCTGCAGGTTTGTAGCGGACAGGTTTCTCCCTGAAGGTACCCTCAGGTACTGGCCTCCACCTGGCATCCCACAGAAACTCCCCCTCTGGGGTGTCCACCTGACTCAACAGGCTACCCGTGTAGTGCCACAGTCTGTACCTGTGCACACATCAACAGTCAAGTCAGACTATAGTGGAGTGATGGCCTAGAGGTAACGCGTCTGCCTAGGAAGCGAGAGAATTTGAGCGCGCTGGTTCGAATCACAGCTCAGCCGCCGATATTTTCTCCCCCTCCACTAGACCTTGAGTGGTGGTCTGGATGCTAATCATTCGGATGAGACGATAAACCGAGGTCCCATGTGCAGCATGCACTTAGCGCACGTAAAAGAACCCACAGCAACAAAGGGGTTGTTCCTGGCAAAATTCTGTAGGAAAATCCACTTCGATAGGAAAAACAAATAAAAGTGCACGCAGGAAAAAATACAAAAAAATGGATGGCGCTGTGGTATAGCGACGTGCTCTCCCTGGGGAGAGCAGCCCGAATTTCACACAGAGAAATCTGTTGTGATAAAAAGAAATACAAATACAAATACCTGTGCAGTGCCAGTCTGTACCTGTACACACATCAACAGTCAGACAGACTACCTGTGTAGTGCCACAGTCTGTACCTGTACACACATCAACAGTCAGACAGACTACCTGCGTAGTGCCACAGTCTGTACCTGTACACACATCAACAGTCAGACTACCTGTGTAGTGCCACAGTCTGTACCTGTACACACATCAACAGTCAGACTACCCGTGTAGTGCCACAGTCTGTACCTGTACACACATCAACAGTCAGACAGACTACCCGTGTAGTGCCACAGTCTGTACCTGTACACACATCAACAGTCAGACAGACTACCTGTGAAGTGCCACAGTCTGTACCTGTACACACATCAACAGTCAGACTACCTGTGTAGTGCCACAGTCTGTACCTGTACACACATCAACAGTCAGACAGACTACCTGTGTAGTGCCACAGTCTGTACCTGTACACACATCAACAGTCAGACAGACTACCTGTGAAGTGCCACAGTCTGTACCTGTACACACATCAACAGTCAGACTACCTGTGTAGTGCCACAGTCTGTACCTGTACACACATCAACAGTCAGACAGACTACCTGTGTAGTGCCACAGTCTGTACCTGTACACACATCAACAGTCAGACAGACTACCTGTGAAGTGCCACAGTCTGTACCTGTACACACATCAACAGTCAGACTACCTGTGTAGTGCCACAGTCTGTACCTGTACACACATCAACAGTCAGACTACCTGTGTAGTGCCACAGTCTGTACCTGTACACACATCAACAGTCAGTCAGACTACCTGTGTAGTGCCACAGTCTGTACCTGTACACACATCAACAGTCAGACAGACTACCTGTGTAGTGCCACAGTCTGTACCTGTACACACATCAACAGTCAGACAGACTACCTGTGTAGTGCCACAGTCTGTACCTGTACACACATCAACAGTCAGACTACCTGTGTAGTGCCACAGTCTGTACCTGTACACACATCAACAGACAGACTACCCGTGTAGTGCCACAGTCTGTACCTGTACACACATCAACAGACTACCTGTGTAGTGCCACAGTCTGTACCTGTACACACATCAACAGTCAGACTACCCGTGTAGTGCCACAGTCTGTACCTGTACACACATCAACAGTCAGACAGACTACCCGTGTAGTGCCACAGTCTGTACCTGTACACACATCAACAGACAGACTACCCGTGTAGTGCCACAGTCTGTACCTGTACACACATCAACAGTCAGACAGACTACCTGTGTAGTGCCACAGTCTGTACCTGTACACACATCAACAGTCAGACAGACTACCTGTGTAGTGCCACAGTCTGTACCTGTACACACATCAACAGACTACCTGTGTAGTGCCACAGTCTGTACCTGTACACACATCAACAGTCAGACTACCCGTGTAGTGCCACAGTCTGTACCTGTACACACATCAACAGTCAGACTACCCGTGTAGTGCCACAGTCTGTACCTGTACACACGTCAACAGTCAGACAGACTACCTGTGTAGTGCCACAGTCTGTACCTGTACACACATCAACAGTCAGACAGACTACCTGTGTCGTGCCACAGTCTGTACCTGTACACACATCAACAGTCAGACTACCCGTGTAGTGCCACAGTCTGTACCTGTACACACATCAACAGTCAGACTACCTGTGTAGTGCCACAGTCTGTACCTGTACACACATCAACAGTCAGACAGACTACCTGTGTAGTGCCACAGTCTGTACCTGTACACACATCAACAGTCAGACAGACTACCTGTGTCGTGCCACAGTCTGTACCTGTACACACATCAACAGTCAGACTACCCGTGTAGTGCCACAGTCTGTACCTGTACACACATCAACAGTCAGACTACCTGTGTAGTGCCACAGTCTGTACCTGTACACACATCAACAGTCAGACTACCCGTGTAGTGCCACAGTCTGTACCTGTACACACATCAACAGTCAGACTACCTGTGTAGTGCCACAGTCTGTACCTGTACACACATGAACAGTCAGACAGACTACCTGTGTAGTGCCACAGTCTGTACCTGTACACACATGAACAGTCAGACAGACTACCTGTGTAGTGCCACAGTCTGTACCTGTACACACATCAACAGTCAGACAGACTACCTGTGTAGTGCCACAGTCTGTACCTGTACACACATCAACAGTCAGACTACCTGTGTAGTGCCACAGTCTGTACCTGTACACACATCAACAGTCAGACTACCTGTGTAGTGCCACAGTCTGTACCTGTACACACATCAACAGTCAGACTGACTACCCGTGTAGTGCCACAGTCTGTACCTGTACACACATCAACAGTCACACAGACTACCTGTGTAGTGCCACAGTCTGTACCTGTACACACATCAACAGTCACACAGACTACCCGTGTAGTGCCACAGTCTGTACCTGTACACACATCAACAGACAGACTACCTGTGTAGTGCCACAGTCTGTACCTGTACACACATCAACAGTCAGTCAGACTACCTGTGTAGTGCCACAGTCTGTACCTGTACACACATCAACAGTCAGACTGACTACCTGTGTAGTGCCACAGTCTGTACCTGTACACACGTCAACAGTCAGTCAGACTACCCGTGTAGTGCCACAGTCTGTACCTGTACACACATCAACAGTCAGTCAGACTACCTGTGTAGTGCCACAGTCTGTACCTGTACACACATCAACAGTCAGACAGACTACCTGTGTAGTGCCACAGTCTGTACCTGTACACACATCAACAGTCAGACAGAC
The DNA here is from genome assembly GCF_041734735.1 of Babylonia areolata. NCBI lineage: Eukaryota > Metazoa > Mollusca > Gastropoda > Neogastropoda > Buccinidae > Babylonia > Babylonia areolata. The sequence goes on along the minus strand of NC_134905.1, from coordinate 1,705,577 downwards.
TACCTGTGTAGTGCCACAGTCTGTACCTGTACACACATCAACAGTCAGACAGACTACCTGTGTAGTGCCACAGTCTGTACCTGTACACACATCAACAGTCAGACAGACTACCTGTGTAGTGCCACAGTCTGTACCTGTACACACATCAACAGTCAGACTACCTGTGTAGTGCCACAGTCTGTACCTGTACACACATCAACAGTCAGTCAGACTACCGTGTAGTGCCACAGTCTGTACCTGTACACACATCAACAGTCAGACAGACTACCTGTGTAGTGCCACAGTCTGTACCTGTACACACATCAACAGTCAGACTACCTGTGTAGTGCCACAGTCTGTACCTGTACACACATCAACAGTCAGACTACCTGTGTAGTGCCACAGTCTGTACCTGTACACACATCAACAGTCAGCAGACTACCTGTGTAGTGCCACAGTCTGTACCTGTACACACATCAACAGTCAGACTACCCGTGTAGTGCCACAGTCTGTACCTGTACACACATCAACAGTCAGACTACCTGTGTAGTGCCACAGTCTGTACCTGTACACACATCAACAGTCAGACAGACTACCTGTGTAGTGCCACAGTCTGTACCTGTACACACATCAACAGTCAGACTACCTGTGTAGTGCCACAGTCTGTACCTGTACACACATCAACAGTCAGACAGACTACCTGTGTAGTGCCACAGTCTGTACCTGTACACACATCAACAGTCAGACTACCTGTGTAGTGCCACAGTCTGTACCTGTACACACATCAACAGTCAGACAGACTACCTGTGTTGTGCCACAGTCTGTACCTGTACACACATCAACAGTCAGTCAGACTACCTGTGTAGTGCCACAGTCTGTACCTGTACACACATCAACAGTCAGTCAGACTACCTGTGTAGTGCCACAGTCTGTACCTGTACACACATCAACAGTCACACAGACTACCTGTGTAGTGCCACAGTCTGTACCTGTACACACATCAACAGTCAGTCAGACTACCCGTGTAGTGCCACAGTCTGTACCTGTACACACATCAACAGTCAGACAGACTACCTGTGTAGTGCCGCAGTCTGTACCTGTACACACATCAACAGTCAGACTACCTGTGTAGTGCCACAGTCTGTACCTGTACACACATCAACAGTCAGTCAGACTACCCGTGTAGTGCCACAGTCTGTACCTGTACACACATCAACAGTCAGACAGACTACCTGTGTAGTGCCACAGTCTGTACCTGTACACACATCAACAGTCAGACAGACTACCTGTGTAGTGCCACAGTCTGTACCTGTACACACATCAACAGTCAGTCAGACTACCTGTGTAGTGCCACAGTCTGTACCTGTACACACATCAACAGTCAGACTACCTGTGTAGTGCCACAGTCTGTACCTGTACACACATCAACAGTCAGACAGACTACCTGTGTAGTGCCACAGTCTGTACCTGTACACACATCAACAGTCAGACTACCTGTGTAGTGCCACAGTCTGTACCTGTACACACATCAACAGTCAGACAGACTACCTGTGTAGTGCCACAGTCTGTACCTGTACACACATCAACAGTCAGACAGACTACCTGTGTAGTGCCACAGTCTGTACCTGTACACACATCAACAGTCAGACAGACTACCTGTGTAGTGCCACAGTCTGTACCTGTACACACATCAACAGTCAGACAGACTACCTGTGTAGTGCCACAGTCTGTACCTGTACACACATCAACAGTCAGACAGACTACCTGTGTAGTGCCACAGTCTGTACCTGTACACACATCAACAGTCAGACTACCCGTGTAGTGCCACAGTCTGTACCTGTACACACATCAACAGTCACACAGACTACCTGTGTAGTGCCACAGTCTGTACCTGTACACACATCAACAGTCAGACTACCTGTGTAGTGCCACAGTCTGTACCTGTACACACATCAACAGTCAGACAGACTACCTGTGTAGTGCCACAGTCTGTACCTGTACACACATCAACAGTCAACAGACTACCTGTGTAGTGCCACAGTCTGTACCTGTACACACATCAACAGTCAGACAGACTACCTGTGTAGTGCCACAGTCTGTACCTGTACACACATCAACAGTCAGACAGACTACCTGTGTAGTGCCACAGTCTGTACCTGTACACACATCAACAGTCAGACTACCCGTGTAGTGCCACAGTCTGTACCTGTACACACATCAACAGTCAGACAGACTACCTGTGTAGTGCCACAGTCTGTACCTGTACACACATCAACAGTCAGACAGACTACCTGTGTAGTGCCACAGTCTGTACCTGTACACACATCAACAGTCAGACAGACTACCTGTGCAGTGCCACAGTCTGTACCTGTACACACATCAACAGTCAGTCAGACTACCCGTGTAGTGCCACAGTCTGTACCTGTACACACATCAACAGTCAGACAGACTACCCGTGTAGTGCCACAGTCTGTACCTGTACACACATCAACAGTCAGACTACCTGTGTAGTGCCACAGTCTGTACCTGTACACACATCAACAGACAGACTACCTGTGTAGTGCCACAGTCTGTACCTGTACACACATCAACAGTCAGACTACCCGTGTAGTGCCACAGTCTGTACCTGTACACACATCAACAGTCAGACTACCTGTGTAGTGCCACAGTCTGTACCTGTACACACATCAACAGTCAGACTACCTGTGTAGTGCCACAGTCTGTACCTGTACACACATCAACAGTCAGACAGACTACCTGTGTAGTGCCACAGTCTGTACCTGTACACACATCAACAGTCAGACAGACTACCTGTGTAGTGCCGCAGTCTGTACCTGTACACACATCAACAGTCAGACAGACTACCCGTGTAGTGCCACAGTCTGTACCTGTACACACATCAACAGTCAGACAGACTACCCGTGTAGTGCCACAGTCTGTACCTGTACACACATCAACAGTCAGTCAGACTACCTGTGTAGTGCCACAGTCTGTACCTGTACACACATCAACAGTCAGACAGACTACCTGTGTAGTGCCACAGTCTGTACCTGTACACACGTCAACAGTCAGTCAGACTACCTGTGTAGTGCCACAGTCTGTACCTGTACACACATCAACAGTCACACAGACTACCTGTGTAGTGCCACAGTCTGTACCTGGTACACACATCAACAGTCAGACTACCTGTGTAGTGCCACAGTCTGTACCTGTACACACATCAACAGACAGACTACCCGTGTAGTGCCACAGTCTGTACCTGTACACACATCAACAGTCAGACAGACTACCTGTGTAGTGCCACAGTCTGTACCTGTACACACATCAACAGTCACACAGACTACCCGTGTAGTGCCACAGTCTGTACCTGTACACACATCAACAGTCAGACTACCTGTGTAGTGCCACAGTCTGTACCTGTACACACATCAACAGTCAGACTACCTGTGTAGTGCCACAGTCTGTACCTGTACACACATCAACAGTCAGTCAGACTACCTGTGTAGTGCCACAGTCTGTACCTGTACACACATCAACAGTCAGACTACCTGTGTAGTGCCACAGTCTGTACCTGTACACACGTCAACAGTCAGACAGACTACCTGTGTAGTGCCACAGTCTGTACCTGTACACACATCAACAGTCAGACTACCTGTGTAGTGCCACAGTCTGTACCTGTACACACATCAACAGTCACACAGACTACCCGTGTAGTGCCACAGTCTATACCTGTACACACATCAACAGACAGACAGACTACCCGTGTAGTGCCACAGTCTGTACCTGTACACACATCAACAGTCAGACTACCCGTGTAGTGCCACAGTCTGTACCTGTACACACATCAACAGTCAGACTACCTGTGTAGTGCCACAGTCTGTACCTGTACACACATCAACAGTCAGACAGACTACCTGTGCAGTGCCACAGTCTGTACCTGTACACACATCAACAGTCAGTCAGACTACCTGTGTAGTGCCACAGTCTGTACCTGTACACACATCAACAGTCAGTCAGACTACCTGTGTAGTGCCACAGTCTGTACCTGTACACACATCAACAGACAGTCAGACTACCTGTGAAGTGCCACAGTCTGTACCTGTACACACATCAACAGTCAGACAGACTACCCGTGTAGTGCCACAGTCTGTACCTGTACACACATCAACAGTCAGTCAGACTACCCGTGTAGTGCCACAGTCTGTACCTGTACACACATCAACAGTCAGACAGACTACCTGTGAAGTGCCACAGTCTGTACCTGTACACACATCAACAGTCAGACAGACTACCTGTGTAGTGCCACAGTCTGTACCTGTACACACATCAACAGTCAGACTACCTGTGAAGTGCCACAGTCTGTACCTGTACACACATCAACAGTCACACAGACTACCCGTGTAGTGCCACAGTCTATACCTGTACACACATCAACAGTCACACAGACTACCCGTGTAGTGCCACAGTCTGTACCTGTACACACATCAACAGTCAGACTACCTGTGTAGTGCCACAGTCTGTACCTGTACACACATCAACAGACAGTCAGACTACCTGTGAAGTGCCACAGTCTGTACCTGTACACACATCAACAGTCAGACAGACTACCCGTGTAGTGCCACAGTCTGTACCTGTACACACATCAACAGTCAGACAGACTACCCGTGTAGTGCCACAGTCTGTACCTGTACACACATCAACAGTCAGACTACCCGTGTAGTGCCACAGTCTGTACCTGTACACACATCAACAGTCAGACAGACTACCTGTGTAGTGCCACAGTCTGTACCTGTACACACATCAACAGTCAGACTACCAGTGTAGTGCCACAGTCTGTACCTGTACACACATCAACAGTCAAGTCAGACTATAGTGAAGTGATGGCCTAAAGGTAACGCGTCCGCCTAGGAAGCGAGAGAATTTGAGTGCGCTGGTTCGAATCACAGCTCAGCTGCCGATATTTTCTCCCCCTCCACTAGACCTTGAGTGGTGGTCTGGACGCTAGTCATTCGGATGAGACGATAAACCGAGGTCCCGTGTGCAGCATGCACTTAGCGCACGTAAAAGAACCCACAGCAACAAAGGGGTTGTTCCTGGCAAAATTCTGTAGGAAAATCCACTTCGATAGGAAAAACAAATAAAAGTGCACGCAGGAAAAAATACAAAAAAATGGGTGGCGCTGTAGTGTAGCGATGCGCTCTCCCTGGGGAGAGCAGCCCGAATTTCACACAGAGAAATCTGTTGTGATAAAAAGAAATACAAATACAAATACCTGTGCAGTGCCACAGTCTGTACCTTTACACACATCAACAGACAGACTACCTGTGCAGTGCCACAGTCTGTACCTTTACACACATCAACAGTCAGACAGACTACCCGTGTAGTGCCACAGTCTGTACCTGTACACACATCAACAGTCAGTCAGACTACCCGTGTAGTGCCACAGTCTGTACCTGTACACACATCAACAGTCAGTCAGACTACCCGTGTAGTGCCACAGTCTGTACCTGTACACACATCAACAGTCAGTCAGACTACCCGTGTAGTGCCACAGTCTGTACCTGTACACACATCAACAGTCAGTCAGACTACCCGTGTAGTGCCACAGTCTGTACCTGTACACACATCAACAGTCAGTCAGACTACCCGTGTAGTGCCACAGTCTGTACCTGTACACACATCAACAGTCAGACAGACTACCCGTGTAGTGCCACAGTCTGTACCTGTACACACATCAACAGACAGACTACCCGTGTAGTGCCACAGTCTGTACCTGTACACACATCAACAGTCAGTCAGACTACCCGTGTAGTGCCACAGTCTGTACCTGTACACATCAACAGTCAGACTGACTACCCGTGTAGTGCCACAGTCTGTACCTGTACACACATCAACAGTCAGACAGACTACCCGTGTAGTGCCACAGTCTGTACCTGTACACACATCAACAGTCAGACTACCCGTGTAGTGCCACAGTCTGTACCTGTACACACATCAACAGTCAGACAGACTACCCGTGTAGTGCCACAGTCTGTACCTGTACACACATCAACAGTCTGTCAGACTACCTGTGAAGTGCCACAGTCTGTACCTGTACACACGTCAACAGTCACACAGACTACCTGTGTAGTGCCACAGTCTGTACCTGTACACACATCAACAGTCAGACTACCTGTGCAGTGCCACAGTCTGTACCTGTACACACATCAACAGTCAGACAGACTACCTGTGTAGTGCCACAGTCTGTACCTGTACACACATCAACAGTCAGACAGACTACCTGTGTAGTGCCACAGTCTGTACCTGTACACACATCAACAGTCAGACTACCTGTGTAGTGCCAGTCTGTACCTGTACACACATCAACAGTCAGACTACCTGTGTAGTGCCACAGTCTGTACCTGGTACACACACAAACACAAAAAGTCACTGACCCGTTCCCCACACGCAGCCGAGGGGCGACAGTGGCCGTCAAGACGTGCTCTCCGTCAGGCGACCACTCAAAGGTCGTGGTGTCGGCGGCCTTGAACTTGGCAATCTCCTTCTTCTGCTTCAGGTCCCAGAATTCCATGTGACCGGCCAAGTTGCCAAAGCCAGCCAGACACAGGAGTGAAGGGGTTAAGGAGGAATCAGGACTTCACTTCACGTCCTCCCTGAGTGGGTTTTTTTTTTTTTTTTTTTCGTTTCGAATGCACTTTTTTTTTTTTTAGTTTTAAATGTTTTCATCATTTCTTGTAGGATCATTGCTGCTTTTCTCATTATTGTCTTTTTTTATTTATTTATTTTATTGATTTATTTATCTATTTTATTATTATTATTTATTTATTTATTTTCATTATATCATAATTATTTATTTAGTTATTTATTTATTTATATATATATATATATTTATTTATTTTATTTTATTTTATTATTTTTTGTACGCCTATAGTTGACTTCATCAAGTTTTTGTGCCATATTATTATTAGTAGTAGTAGTTCCTTTTTTCTTTTTTTTAATGTATTTATCTATTATTATTATTATTTTATTTCATTTTATTATTCTTTTTTTTTTTTTTTTTCAAGGCCTGACTAAGCACGTTGGGTTACGCTGCTGGTAAGGCATCTGCTTGGCAGATGTGGTGTAGCGTATATGAATTTGTTCGAACGCAAACGAAAGTACTACGGTTGATAACCTCCCGGAAGTAGATAACCTCCCCTTTGTCCCCCTGACTAGCGCCCTCTTTTTCCGGCAGCCATCATAACCCCTGTTCCTGTGCTCTTCATACGGCTAAGTTTTTTCATATTTTCTGTCTGTCGTTATTCATCCATTTCTGAAATCAGATGTGTACCAGTGGTGTAGCAGTTTTCAGATTTTCCACTTAAAGCAAAGTAATGGTTGATGACTATGTTTACATGTCTGTGTTTGTTGTTCTTTGGTGCGTCATTCCACTTAAAGTAATAGCTGACGACCATGTGTACATGTCTGCGTTGTACTTTGGTGAGTCTTTCCACATAAAGTAATAGCTGACGACTATGTGTACATGTCTGTGTTTGTTGTACTTTGGTGAGTCTTTCCACATAAAGTAATAGCTGACGACTATGTGTACATGTCTGTGTTGTTTGTTTGTTGTTGTTTGGTTTTTGTTGTTCTTGTTACTGCTGCTGATTCTGTTGTTTTTGTTGTTGTTACTAATGTTGTTATTGTTGTTACTGCTGCTGCTGTTGTTGTTTTTGTTGTTTGTTGTTACTGCTGCTGATGCCGTTGTTGTTGTTGTTGTTACTGCTGCTGATGCCGTTGTTGTTGTTGTTGTTACTGCTGCTGTTGTTGTTACTGCTGCTGTTTTTGTTGTTGATGTTGTTGTTATTGTTTTTGTTGTTGTTACTGCTGCTGATGCTGCTGTTTTTGTTGTTGTTGTTGTTGTCTAAAATCACACTACATGAACAGGGGTTGAATCAGCTGACCCAAACAGGTGCTGAGAATCAAAGGATATTGTTGGCGTGAGGATTGTAGAAACAGTGGTTCCTGGGACCAGTGCCAAAGTCAAACACTGGCTCACACTTCAGGTTGAACAGAGTCACCTTGGATGGCATGTCTGGTGACACTTGTCAAAGATCACACTGGACAGCCAAGAAACAGGAGACACACACACACACATACCCACACACACACACACATACCCACACACACACACATACCCACACGCACACCCACAAACACACACACATAGTCACACACACACACACACACCCACAAACACATAGTCACACACACACATACCCACACACACACACACACATACCCACACCCATAAACGCACACACATACCCACACCCACAAACACAGTCACACACACATACACATAGTCACACGCACACACACACAAACAAACAGACAGTCACACACATAGGCACATGCACACCCACACTAAATACCCACCCCAACACACACCCCTCCCCTCCCATCCCAACACACACACACAAACACCACCACCACCACAAATACCACCACCAAACAAAATGAAAACCAACGAAAAGTCTAAATCACCTTCACCAATAATTCAGAATATGATGGGGGACGGTAAGGGTGTTGGTGGGAGTAATGGTCACTGTGACAAAAAACAGGACACACACACACACACACAAAAAAAAGAAAAAGAAAAACCAGTCAAAGTACACAAAGAGCCCACAGGGACGCAGGAAGGATACAGCCATAGACGACGCAGAACTCGTTGTTTCTGGGGCTCCACATGACGCTGTACACTGGGCCTTTCTTGTCTGCAACACACAAGCCACGCCCTGTTCACACTCCTCTGAACACAGTGCCGCTGCCTGCATGGCGCAGTAAAAACAGTCAAACATCTCTGTGGCTGCCTTCGCCTCTACACTCCATCTCGCTCACTACGATCAGCTTCGGATCCACTCTGTTTACGCATACCCACATTCAAACTCTCGACTGTTGGCCGCCGTTCTTTCTCTGTCTCTGGACCTTGCAATTGGAATGAACTTCCTCTTTCGCTTCGTCAAGTCTCCACACTCAGCTCTTTCAAGTCTGGCCTTAAAACCCACCTCTTCCTAAAATAGCCTCCCTTCCCTGCCTCTTCCTTGTCTTTAGTTTCTCCAGTTTTAGAGTTATGCATGCGTGAGAATGACTGGTGCGAAAGCGCTTAGATTTGTCTGTGCACAAGATTCAGCGCTATATAAGTACCATTATTATTAAACACATAAAAAGCCCCCTGCTACATGCGAGTGAAATGTGGGAGCTGCAGCCCACAAAATGAAGAAGACACCCTGCTCATCATTATCCCGCTTCCTACACTCACAATACTGTAATGTATTGTACTGTATTGTATTGTTTGTATTGTATCATATTGCATTGTATTGTATTGAACTGAACTGCATTGTACACACACACACAAATTATGCTCCGCTAAACACACATGCACACACTACCACACACACGCACACTAATTCCATCCATCCCCCCCCCCCCCCCCCCCCAACAGCATACCCAGAGGCACCAGGCAGCTTTCTCCAGCAGTACTGATGTAGTGCAGAGCCTGTTCTCCATAGTAAGAACTGTCAGAGCTCTCGGTGGACGTCAGAATCACCAGGCCCGTGCCTGTGACACACACACACACACATACACACTTTACACACACTAAATTAACATACTTCTGCACACACACACACACACACACTTTACACACACTAAATTAACATACTTCTGCACACACACACACACACACTAACACACTTTACACACACTAAATTAACATACTTCTGCACACACACACACAAACACATACACACTTTACACACACTAAATTAACATACTTCTGCACACACACACACAAACACACTTTACACACACACTAAATTAACATACTTCTGCACACACACAAACACACTTTACACACACTAAATTAACATACTTCTGCACACACACACTAACACATACACACTTTACACACACACTAAATTAACACACTTCTGCACATACACACAAACACACAAAATAAAAAAAATCAGCATATTAGTTTGCTCCAGAGAGGGACAACGTTCCACATCCTTACAAACTTTACAAATTCACTAGCATCTCCCACATCCTTACAAACCTTTACAAACTCACTAGCATCTTCCACATCCTTACAAACTTTACAAACTCACTAGCATTTTCCACATCCTTACAAACTTTACAAATTCACTAGCATCTTCCACATCCTTACAAACTTTACAAATTCACTAGCATCAATTATGCCTTCTTCCCAGCAAAAGAAAGAAAAAAAGCAAAAAAAAAAAGCACAGAAACTACATAAGTTCCATGGAAATACATGCGAAAAACATACTATTTGGGGTATACTGCTCGCACAGTGTTTACACACTGTAAGCCCTACAGAGTGCTTGGCAGTAACTCTCTCACTGCCAAGTTTCTGGGTGAAAAACATCCCCAAAGCACCAAATACTGTCGACTCAAAAGCTCTCAGTCATGAGTTTCTGGCTCCTGTGAAAAACAACACAACGGACTGGTTCACTTGAAACTGGGTCAGGGGGTGAAAGTTAGTCACTGTTCTATTACACTGGAAAGTGGCTGCAGCTGTCCAGCTTTCTGTTACCATGTGAAAATCGGTCCTTTTGACATGACCTCTTGACGTCAACTAAAGTCGTCTATGGCAGAACACCGTCCAGTCAACTGAAGTCGTCTATGGCAGAGTACTGTCCAATCAACTAAAGTTGTCTTTGACAGTGAAAGAGTTGATGAAAACTTTTTAAAAAAATAATAAAAGTAAAATAAAATTCAACCCAAATGACATCACCATGAAAATCTAATTCTGAACATTTACTTCCTAACTTCTGGTATTTTCTTTCTCATTTCTTCACTTGTGTGTTCACTGAAAAACCTTCAAAAATATGTGTGTCAATCAATCTGTCAGTGCAATTTTTTTTTTTCAAGCATTCGCTAAAGAGGTTTGTTTGTGATTTTTGGGGTTTTTGTTTTTCAATGAAGGGAATTGTTTACCAATTTTATTCCAGTACATGTTGACGCGGTCAGCCTTGTAGAAACTCTTATTGGCCACTGCAGCCGATTGTCCGTCAAAGTGAGGGTAGCGGTACACACGCACATAGGACGGCTGTCCCTGCAATAACACAGCCAGTCTTTCAATACACACTGGTAGGTATGAAGGTCTTGCTCTCTATCTGTACTTGTGTGTGTGTGTGTGTGTGTGTGTGTGTGTGTGTGTGTGTGTTTCCAGGAATGTGAGTGGGTTACTGCATGTGCATGCATGTTTCTCTTTCTGTGTGTGTGTGTGTGTGTGTGTGTGTGTGTGTGGTGCATGTTTCTAGGAATGCGTGTGTGTTTCCAGGAATGTGTACGAGTGTGTTACTGTGTGTTTCTAGGTATGTGTTTAAATGTTTCTCTTTTCATATGTGTGTGTGTGTGTGTGTGTGTGTGTCCACAATGCAGCCCACCAATATTTTTTCCCCCTTTCTTTGTCAGTCTGCAAGTGTATTTGTTTTCTTACCAACAATGGATTTTTCTACAGACTTCCAACAGGGGCAACCCTTTTGTTGCCATGGGTTAGTTCACGTGATAAGAACATGCTGCACACAGGAATCTGGTTTACCGTCTCATCCAAATGCACATGCATGTGTGACCCTCCACGTCACCATGAAGCTGGGACTTCTTCTTCTTCTTCTGCGTTTGTGGGCTTCAACTCCCACATTCACTCGTATATACTCGAGTGGGATTTTACGTGCATGACCGTTTTTACCCCGCCATGTAGGCAGCCATACTCCGTTTTCGGGGGTGTGCATGCTGGGTATGTTCTTGTTTCCATAACCCACCGAACGCTGACATGGATTAGAGGATCTTTAACGTGCGTATTTGATCTTATGCTTGCGCATACACACGAAGGGGGTTCAGGCACTGGCAGGTCTGCACATATGTTGACCTGGGAGATCGTAAAAATCTCCACCCTTTACCCACCAGGCACCGTCACCGTGATTCGAACCCGGGACCCTCAGATCGAAAGTCCAACGCTTTAACCATTCGGCTATGGTGCCCGTCGAAGCTGGGACACTTTCAACACTTGAAACGGTCACTCCTGTACAACCCCAAACAAGACAAAGAGGTCACAGAAAACCACACCAACTCCAACGACAGGGGTGAGACGACAGATCCACCAACCTTGATCCCTGGCACGTAGGCACTGATGACGCAGGGTGAAGACCCCGGGGCCATTTTGAAATCAGCCACCTTCTGCAGGTGAAGCTTGTTGGCCACATTCTCTGTTCACAACAAACAAGCGTGTTCATTAAATCTGAAATAAATCATTAACATTTCAAACATTAAACAATTAATGAATCAAGCAAACAAATAAATAACAGCAAATATGTCCTCTCAATAAAGCAGCAAATGTAACAGTTACACTTTACTTGCAAACAAGAACGCCAGAGAATCGACAGACAGACAGAAAATACGAAAAAAAACTTAGCTGTATGACGAGCACAGGAACAGGAGTCATAATGGCTGCCGGAAAAAGAGGGCGCTAGTCAGGGGGGTAAAGGGGAGGTTACCTACTTCCCGGAGGTTATTGGCCGTAGCTACTTTCGTTTTCTACGCATAGGCGGATATTAGTTTGCACAGGACAGGAATGTCAGACCCCTGCCGGAGTCTGCATTAGTGGGTCACGGTTAAGTATGTGTAATTAAATAAATATTTTAGACTCAATGCTCTCAGTCAGATGATTCAGTTTGTGTCAAACCAACACAGTGGACTTAATTACTTCAAACTCAAACAGAGGGAAAAGGTTAGTCAGTGTTAATCACTTCTAACTCAGAGGGAAAAGGTTAGTCAGTGTTAAATCACTTCTAACTCAGAGGGAAAAGGTTAGTCAGTGTTACTCACTTCTAACTCAGAGTGAAAAGTTTAGTCAGTGTTAATCACTTCAAACTCAGAGGGTAAAGGTTAGTGTTAATGACTTCTAACTCAAACTGAGGGAAAAGGTTAGTCAGTGTTAATCACTTCTAACTCAGAGGGAAAAGGTTAGTCAGTGTTAATCACTTCAAACTCAGAGGGAAAAGGTTAGTCAGTGTTAATCACTTCTAACTCAGAGGGAAAAGGTTAGTCAGTGTTAATCACTTCAAACTCAAACAGAGGGAAAAGGTTAGTCAGTGTTAATCACTTCTAACTCAGAGGGAAAAGGTTAGTCAGTGTTAATCACTTCTAACTCAAACAGAGGGAAAAGGTTAGTCAGTGTTAATCACTTCAAACTCAAACAGAGGGAAAAGGTTAGTCAGTGTTAATCACTTCTAACTCAAACAGAGGGAAAAGGTTAGTCAGTGTTAATCACTTCTAACTCAGAGGAAAAGGTTAGTCAGTGTTAATCACTTCAAACTCAGACAGAGGGAAAAGGTTAGTCAGTGTTAATCACTTCAAACTCGAACAGAGGGAAAAGGTTAGTCAGTGTTAATCACTTCTAACTCAAAGTTTTTGTGCAGGAAAGTTGCCTGCAGCTGTCAAGCTCTGTTACTATTTTAACAAGACCCCCCAATGTTGACTTAAGTCGCCTACAGTGGCGAAAGAGTTAATAATAATTTTTTTTTTTTTTTAAATGCCCAAACACAATGAAAACCTTACTAAGAAAAATAACCCAAATAAAAGAAATTCAACAAAACAGTAATGAATGGGGAAGAGGGGTGGTGAAGGGAGAGGGAGGTGGGGGCGGGGGGGGGGGGGTGTCTTACCAAAATCATTGTTTTGGTAGAAATGCAGTTCACTGTTGGCGGTTCGGCAGCACACGGCTTCATCAGCACTCCACTCTGGCGCCCTGCCGTCAACACAAAAATGACGTCAAATGCTGGCACTTCCGGCACTATGTGGTAAGAGAAGAATATTTTTTTCATTTGAAAAATGATTTAAAAAAATATAATTAATATAAACCACCACACAACTCCACACTAAGCACTTACCGTCCACACTGTTTATAATTAATATAAACCACCACATCACTCCACACTAAGCACTTACCATCCACACTGTTTATAATTAATATAAACCACCACATCACTCCACACTAAGCACTTACCATCCACACTGTTTATAATTAATATAAACAACCACATCACTCCATGCTACGCCCTTACCATCCACACTGTTTATAATTAATATAAACCACCACATCACTCCACACTAAGCCCTTACCATCCACACTGTTTATAATTAATATAAACAACCACATCACTCCATGCTACGCCCTTACCATCCACACTGTTTATAATTAATATAAACCACCACATCACTCCACACTAAGCACTTATTATCCACACTGTTTATAATTAATATAAACAACCACATCACTCCATGCTACGCCCTTACCATCCACACTGTTTATAATTAATATAAACCACCACACCACTCCACACTAAGCACTTACAATCCACACTGTTTATAATATAAACCACCACATCACTCCACACTAAGCACTTACAATCCACACTGTTTATAATATAAACCACCACATCACTCCACACTAAGCTCTTACCATCCACACTGTTTATAATTAATATAAACAACCACATCACTCCACACTAAGCTCTTACCGTCCACACTGTTTATAATTAATATAAACCACCACATCACTCCACACTAAGCTCTTACCGTCCACACTGTTTATAATTAATATAAACAAACACACCACTCCACACTAAGCTCTTACCGTCCACACTGTTTATAATTAATATAAACCACCACATCACTCCACACTAAGCTCTTACTGTCCACACTGTTTATAATTAATATAAACAAACACACCACTCCACACTAAGCTCTTACTGTCCACACTGTTTATAATTAATATAAACCACCACATCACTCCACACTAAGCCCTTACCATCCACACCGTTTATTATTAATATAAACCACCACATCACTCCACACTAAGCCCTTACCATCCACACCGTTTATTATTAATATAAACCACCACATCACTCCACACTAAGCACTTATTATCCACACTGTTTATAATTAATATAAACAACCACATCACTCCATGCTACACCCTTACCATCCACACTGTTTATAATTAATATAAACCACTGTATCACTCCACACTAAGCACTTACCATCCACACTGTTTATAAACCACCACACCACTCCACACTAAGCCCTTACCATCCACACTGTTTATAATTAATATAAACCACCACACCACTCCAAACTAAGCACTTACCATCCAAACTGTTTCTTGTGCAGGAAGGTTTTCCGAGCCATGCCTGTGGCCACGTCCCAAATCACCATGTTGGGCTCTCCCCCCTTCCCTTCACGGTCCGCTGCACGCACAACAGCACTGTTAGTTTGACTCCATTTTTTTGACTCACTTGTGTAAACAAAGTGAGTCTATGTTTTAACCCGGTGTTCGGTTGTCTGTGTGTGGGTGTGTGTGTCCGTGTGTCTGTGGTAAACTTTAACATTGACATTTTCTCTGCAAATACTTTGTCAGCTGACACCAAATTTGGCATAAAAATAGGAAAAATTCAGTTCTTTCCAGTCATCTTGTTTAAAACAATACTGCACCTCTGAGATGGGCACAAAAAAATTTAAAAAAAAGAAGCCTAATTATATGCAAACTGCATTTACTGTTATATTTATATTTTTTGTATTCTCTAAACTTGGCACTTTGACCTCTTATTCTGACACAACAACAAGAGGAGTCATTATTATCATTTTTTGTTCAAACAGGAACTTCTTTTGCTGAGCATGGAATTTTTATTTATTTTGCAAACGTTGTGGTGCAGATAGTAAAAAAGGGAAATTACTCTGTAATTAATGCTAGGGGACTTAATTTATCACAAGTGAGTCTTGAAGGCCTTGCCTCTCTTGTTACAGCATCTGTTCGATTAGTATGGTTCCATTTTACAGCATCTGTTCAATCAGT
>NC_134905.1:1677182-1687182 GCF_041734735.1 Babylonia areolata | reverse complement strand
CAGTCAATACCCACCATCAATGAAGTGTTTGGTGGGTCAGTCAATACCCACCATCAATGAAGTGTATGGCGGGTCAGTCAATACCCACCATCAATGAAGTGATTGGCGGGTCAGGATGGCGGTCAGGTTGGTCAGTTAATACTCACCATCAATGATCAGTCAATACCAATTATCAATCAATACTCACCATTGGTGGTCAGTTAATACCTATGATCAGTCAAAACCAGTGGAGTGATGGCCTAGAGATAACGCGTCTGCCTAGGAAGCGAGAGAATCTGAGCGCGCTGGTTCGAATCACGGCTTAGCTGCCGATATTTTCTCCCCCTCCACTAGACCTTGAGTGGTGGTCTGGACGCTAGTCATTCGGATGAGATGATAAACCGAGGTCCCGTGTGCAGCATGCACTTCGCGCATGTAAAAGAACCCACGGCAACAAAAGGGTTGTTCCTGGCAAAATTCTGTAGAAAAATCCACTTCGATAGGAAAAACAAATACAACTGCACGCAGAAAAAAAAAAGAAAAAAAAAAAGGCGGCACTGTAGTATAGCGACATGCTCTCCCTGGGGAGAGCAGCCCGAATTTCACACAGAGAAAGCTGTTGTGATAGAAAGAAATACAAATACAAACCAAAGATCAGTTAGTACTCACCATCGATGGAGTGGATTGGGGTCATGGCTAGGGGCTCCATTGACAATCCAGATGCCCTCTGACCCCCGCACTGCCCACACGAACACATTCAAACATGCTAACAATCAGAATCTATCAAACTGTTCACAACAGCAGCATCTGCAACAGTAGAAAAACAAAAACAAAACATTGACAACAGCAACAAATCTTGTGTTTCATGGCACACACACACTCTGTGTGTGTGTGTGTGTGTATGTGTGTTTGTATGCAGTGGAATGTATTCCACTTACAGTGATTCTATCCTGTCCCCCACTTTTACCAAGTTCTAGTTCAAGAAACCAGTGAACATGGGAATGCAGCAAAATACTGGTTTGCTTTAAGCATGAAAAAGATTACTCTGAACAATTCAAAATGAACTAACCAAAAACTTATCAATTTGTTTAAATTCTATTTTCCACTTTGGTGACTATAAAATGGAGTGGGTGGAGATGGTGGTTGAAGGCAGGGGCTGGCACCAGAAGGCAGTGTGGGGGTTGTTGGGAGCCTGGAACTGAGTATGAACCTGTGAGAGAGAGGGAGGCGGAGGTGGGCGTGTGTGTGAGGGTGGGGTGGGGTGAGTTGAGGTTGAAGTGCAAGGGTGCAGCTGTTCACAGCAATGGAAGTATTGGGTGTTGCATATTATGTGTGTGTTATGTTTCGTGTGTTTATTTCAGTTCAGTTGCTAAAGGAGGCGGCATTGTGTTCGGACATTTCCATAGATATGTTACGCCATTTCTGCTAAGCATATTAGTCAGACCCTGAGAGGGGGAGGGGGTGCATAATGATAATATAAAAAAACAAGAAACAGTATCATGTTTTATCTTCCAAACTTAAACACTCCGAGTCTGACTATAAACTTAAGAACTTGTCTTAACACAATCATCCATGTGGTTATTTGAATTCAAGATTTCGTCTCCCAAATATGTTAACTGTCACTGTTATCACTGTCAGTCAATCACAATCACTTGTGGCAAGATGAGCTCAGTGAAATCCGATCGTGTCCGTGCATTTTCACTGATTCAGCATTGTTTTTCTTACGGCTAGCTTTGTCAGCCATTCTTTCCAACAACACATTTGATCAATGCATTGATTAGACAGTTCGTCAAATACGTCATTCTATTTCATTATGAAAATAAAATCGGATTTTGTAAAGAGTGTCGCAAAATGTTCTCAAGCATAAAGTGATACACACGTGCAAGGGAGGTCGCCATTTTGTTACATGAAATCTCGCGATAGATAAGAAAACGTCTTCACACAGAGAGAAAAAAAAGTGCTTAACATATTCATAGCATATCTTTATTTTTTAGGCAAGGATAATGATAGTTTAGTGCACGAAGGTACACATTCTTTTTTGACTCATGACTACATGATTCATGAGCATCATTGAAGCAAAATTATCATTGCAAGCAGATCCTCGTAGTAATTGACCTATTTACTAACGTGATTTGCATAGGTCATGCATCCACAGTGAATCGTGGCAGGCTTGTCCCACTTTGGACTTGTGACTTCCTAATTGCCTTTATTTGAGTTTTGTGTGAAATACGTGACTGAAACACAATGCCTAGCAAACAGAGAATGCGAATCGCTAATGAAAAACACTCGAAAAACATCACTACACGTGGGAATGTGCCGAAAACATTGGTACGTAATGAATAACACGTAGCAGTCGGTTCGTTGTCTATCATGTCTGCGTTGATGTGTAGATCCACCCAGCTTTCCAGATGTTTGATTGTCAACTTGAATGCTTGTTTTTCGTCATTGATTTATACATCAGACATTGGCAGTTAAAAGATTTAATCGTCTTCTTCATTTCCAGAAACCGACAGATGAGCAGTATCCTGTCGGACCAGCATTATTGGCCTTATTCATCTTTGTGGTTTGTGGATCAGGTAAGGAGGGCATGGGGTGGGAACTGAAATGTAGGAAACAAGAACTGATTAGACAGTGATCAGCCGTGAAGTTTTGTTCACAAAATTGTATTTAGGTAGATTGAGTTAACTATGTGGAGACTAATCCACAGATTGAGGAGTTAACACAATGGTTAGCTGTTACAAACATTTTTATTTTTATCATTACATTTAAATCAAACACAACTATTTATTAGAATTATACAAGGAAAAAGATAAAAGCTAGTTAGTAGTGTGCTTGCTGATTTATTATTTGGTAAAAGCTTTCTTGCTATTTATTGGTAAATATAAAGCAAATTGGTGCATCATTGGTAAGAGATGAGTGTCAGTCTGTCACATGATACATGTAGCAAAGCATGTTATGGGAACCGCCCCATATAATTTGTTGTAGTTTGTCACTTTGTCATTTTGTGTATTCTTCTTTCAGTACATAGAAATTTCAGCATAAGTTTGCTCTTGATTTTGGCATTACATGAAGTTTTGCTGTATGAAAATGCAGTTTAGGTGACCAGCTCAATGAGAAAACGGGTACACACACACACACACACACACACACACATATATATATATATATAACACAAGGGTTCAGAATATTAATTAAGAAAAAAAAGAAAAGAAAAACAACTAGAATTAGTAGAAAGTTGGGAACACACAAAGGTGACCATAAACATAAAGCTAACCTTTCAGTTTCATACCAGATTCTTGTTTGTCATGTTCAAACTATCAAAGCTTTGAATAAATATTTGGCCAAAATCATAATATGTCTCATTTCCTTCCATCTTTCCAGTAAGAAGATTTTCTTTATCAAGTATTTCATTATGATTAAATTATATATATATTTATGACATTAAAGCATATTTGTGAAGCTGTCTTATGATTAATACAATTACAGTTGGAAGTTTTTCCCCTGCACTTGTTTAATTACACATTATACCATGACATACTGGTGCAGACTCAGGCAGGGGTCTGATTTCCTGTCCTGTGCAATTACTGCCCTGCTGAAGGGGAAAAACGAAAGTATTTGCTGTTTGTTTGCCTTCGTTATCAATATAATGTTGTTCCATATTATAAAGTATTTCAGTAATTGAAATAGCCTTAGTCCTTACTTCTAAGTTCTATCTTGGAAACAAATTGAGGCTGCTGTGGAAAGTAACAAAATGTACAGCTACTGAACACTGGTCTTTCAATGCAAAATCACCAGACAATACATTAGAATTGTTTCTGTATCAGTTTGTTCTGTGTTGTTGAAGCACTAACCACAGCAAATGTTCTGTGTTTTTGAAACACTAACCACACCGCTCTCCCAGTTATTACTGGCTTGCCTGCTATGACTTCAGGAACAATTGTATCATTAAAAGAAATACTTGATGATATTTTACAGAAAGGGTGTCATACTCATCGTTTTGGTTTTACCATATGTTTTAGTGTTACAACAGGTTACATGTGTTTGGTTTGTGTCAAACATCACGTAACAACCTGTTTTGTGTGTCACCTTACAACCCAGTTGATAATAAATAATATGTGTTAATGATAATGATATGTACTGTGTACACTGAAAATTGTCAGTGTCCATGAAGTCTCTCTCTGCCACTGTATTGAATGACTCAGATATTGATGGAATGGAAATAATTATTGGATAGCCTGCAAGTGCAAAGAAAGACTCATTGTGTCAAGTATGTGTATTAGCAGATTTGACCTGTCATTACTGTTTCAGTGTGTTCAGGAAACCCCCTATTCTTGTTATTCTGTAGCACATTTACACTTCTATCACTGTATCAGAACAAAAAGCACACTATTTAATGTATTATAATATTATATATTATATTTTATTGATATGAACACTCAATACAAGGTACTACAGTTGTTGTTGTATTTTTAAATATCTGCACTGCAAATTTAGTTAACAAACGTTCCCTGACAGTCACAAAGTCTAAGATAAAGAAAATGGAATTTGGTATGCTCTGGAGAGAATCCACTGATGAAGTAGACTGGATAGATCTGTGTTCTGAGGACTAGTCCAGCAGTGGAATTTGGTCGTGCTCTGAAGCGAGTGTATTGATGAAGTAGGCAAGCCAGACAAGAGAAAGGTATGACGTATATATCATTCTGGTCAACCCATCAAGTTTCAGTTTAAATAATGGGTTTCTACATTCAGACAAATCCACATACGCCACACAATGGCCATGTCTGCTTGGGGGATGCCTGACCAGATGCATAACCCAGTGTGCTTAGGCCTTCAGGGCTTACATTTAACTTACTTGTGTACCTACATGTATTGCTATTATTAGAGTTGATACATTCTACACAATTTTGCCAGAGGACAGCACTTAACATTGACATGGGTTCGTTTTCGGTGCGCCAAGTGTGTGCTGCTCTGTGGACCTTGGTTTATCACCTCATTTGAATGACTAGATGCGCAGTTTGATTTGCCAGTCAAAAGTTGGAGAGGGGCAAGACCGGGGATTCAAACCCAGACCCTCACAGACAGTAGACATTGTATTGGCAGATAAGTAATAATAATAATGGATACTTATGTAGCACACTGTCCAGAAATCTGCTCTAGGTGCTTTACAAAAACGCTTTTGTGAACATAAAACATTATTTTAATTACACATACTTAACCGTGACCCAACTAGTGCAGACTCCAGCAGGGGTCTGACATTCCTGTCCTGTGCAAACTACTATCCGCCTATGCGGAGAAAACGAAACTACGGCCGATAACCTCCCGGAAGTAGGTAACCTCCACATTATATTTATGTTACATACACACACCAAAATGTGACTACACACACACACACACACACACACACACACTGCATACATACATTTTAACATACATGTGTATCTAACAGCTACCCTAACACATGCGCACACATAGGCAGGCACAAACTTACATAAACACACGCACACACAATACACATTCATATACATGCATGTAGTTATGTACACATACATATGTATACACACACATAGTCAAGCCATAACCATTCTGCCGCCTTGCTCATAGCTTATACAGTTTTAGTTGGGTTTTTTTTTTGTTTTGTTTTTTTTGTTGTTGTTGACTCACTTGTGTAAACAAAGTGAGTCTATATTTTAACCCGGTGTTCGGTTGTCTGTGTGTGTGTGTGTGTTCGTGTGTCTGTAGTAAACTTTAACATTGACATTTTCTCTGCAAATACTTTGTCAGTTGACGCCACATTTGGCATAAAAATAGGAAAAATTCAGTTCTTTCCAGTCATCTTGTTTAAAACAATATTGCACCTCTGGGATGGACACACAAAAATAAAAAAAGAAGCCTAATTATATGCAAACTACATTTACTGTTATATTTTTATTTTTTGTATTCTCTAAACTTGGCACTTTGACCTCTTATTCTGACACAACAACAAGAGGAGTCATTATTAATATTATCATTTTTTGTTCAAACAGGAACTTCTTTTGCTAAGCATGGAATTTTTATTTATTTTGCAAACGTTTTTGGTGCAGATAGTAAAAAAGGGAAATTACTCTGTAATTAATGCTAGGGGACTTAATTTATCACAAGTGAGTCTTGAAGGGCCTTGCCTCTCTTGTTTGTTTTTTTCTTGGTCCAACACACTTGATGACATTGAGATCTCCTGGAGTGTCAATGAACCAGATTGCAATGACAGCATTAAATTTTGCTTCTGGAATCCCCCCCAAAAAAACCCAAACATAACTAGTACTGAAAGCAAATAAAATATTATATTTTAGGCATTGTATATTTCATTTGCCTTGAATGTGATAACATAATAATTTTCAGTTGAATTTAATCAACTAATGGAATTAAAAAAAAAAACAACCTTTGTTGGTGTAGTGTGCACTGCTAATGTGACTTTTTCTCTGTGTGTGTTTCAGCGGTGTTTCAGGTCATCCAGATGTGATCTGAGGCGTCTTTTTGTCTGTGTGTTTCAACGGTGTTTCAAATCATGCAGGGCATCATTTTTTCTCTGTGTGTTTCAGTGGTGTTTCAAATCATGCAGAGCGTCATTTTTCTCTCTGTGTTTCAGCGGTGTTTCAAATCATGCAGAGCATCAGCATGTCATGATCTGAGGCGTCTTTTTCTGTGTGTGTTTCAGCCGTATTTCAAATCATCCAGAGCATCAGCATGTCATGATCTGAGGCGTCTCCGCTTCCCAGAGCCTGTGACCAGCTGAATGGATGACATCACAACATAGCCCCCTTCTGTTTTCTTTCTCTCTTTTAAAAAAGAAAATTCTTGATTTTGTTTTTATTTATTTTAGTCGTTTTTTTGTTTGTTTGTTTGTTTGTTTTTTTAAGAGGGGAGGGGGAGTGGATGGGGGGTGGTGGAGGAAGAGTGAAAGTGGGGAAGGGGTGGGTGGGGAGGGGGGGTGTGGTGGTGGATAGGGAAAGGCACCGTGATGCAACATGGTGCGGAACAAACACTGACTTCTACTTCTGTGGTGGTTTTTTTGTTTCTTGATTTTTTTTTTTTTTTTTTTAGTTTGTGAAGTGATTTCTGAGACTGAACAAATAAATAAATCTGTTTTGAAGTGTCCCTCACTGTTATAGCTTTGTCTTAGATTTTTATTTTTGTGCAAGTTGCATTCTGCTTGGTGAGCAATTTACAAGGATAAAAGCCAACCAACTGGTTTCTGATTGAACCCTTTTTAGTCTTCCATCTGCACGCACACACGGAAAATACGCACACACGTACGCATGCACACACTGCTCGCATACATTACCCGTGCGCTCTCACTCATGCACGCATGTGCGCGCGCGCACACGCACACACACACACATCCACCTTGCGTATACATTATACATACTGCTCAGCTATCGTGAAGTTGTCAAATTTAGCACATGATGGATACATTCTTGTATCTAGTTTCGCTAGTTTGCCTTCACTTTTCAGATGTTTCCCAGTGTAGTCCATTGTAGACCTCTCACCTTGCTTTTATTATAGTTTAGGCTTTTTCTTCTTTCAGTTCTACGATAGTATGAATATGATTTGTATTTGTATTTCTTTTTATCACAACAGATTTCTCTGTGTGAAATTCGGGCTGCTCTCCCCAGGGAGAGCGCGTCGCTACACTACAGCGCCACCCATTTTTTTGGTATTTTTTCCTGCATGCAGTTTTATTTGTTTTTCCTATCAATGTGGATTTTTCTACAGAATTTTGCCAGGAACAACCCTTTTGTTGCCGTGGGTTCTTTTACGTGCGCTAAGTGCATGCTGCACACGGGACCTCGGTTTATCGTCTCATCCGAATGACGATAAAGTGATGTAAATAATAAATGGCATGGTATGAAAGTAAACAGAACTTGGAACAAACAAAACAACAACAAAAATCATGGGTTGATGAAATCTACTGTTTTGAAGCGATAACCCACTTTTGAAGGGTCAACAATTCAACGTACTGCTTTTTTTCCCCTCTCCTCTGTGGAGCTGGAGTTGTTGCTACAAGGCACGCCTTGCGGACAGGCTCACTTCTTGTTCAGAGTGCCCGCTTAGGGGAGCTGGGATTATATTACGCAAGGAAACATTCTGGCTGGGATTATATTACGCAAGGAAACATTCTGGCTGGGATTGTATTACGCAAGGAAACATTCTGGCTGGGATTGTATTACGCAAGGAAACATTCTGGCTGGGATTATATTACGCAAGGAAACGTTCTGGCTGGGATTATATTACGCAAGGAAACGTTCTGGCTGGGATTATATTACGCAAGGAAACGTTCTGGCTGGGATTATATTACGCAAGGAAACGTTCTGGCTGGGATTATATTACGCAAGGAAACGTTCTGGCTGGGATTATATTACGCAAGGAAACATTCTGGCTGGGATTATATTACGCAAGGAAACATTCTGGCATCGTCGTCGTTTCAAGCCATGCTTTATTGATGTACATGACATGTTGTTGTTGTTGTTGTTGTCATCACCGCCGCCATTGTCACCATTATTCTGTTAATTTGGTGTCTCTTGTCAGATTATGACCTAAGTTCCTTAAGATTTTTTTTTTTTTTAAGTATTTTAAATTTTTTTGATTTTTTTAAATTTTTTATATAGAATTTATCATTATTACTGCTATCATTAAGTTATTGTTATCACTGATACAAGGTCTGTGGCTCCAACTAGTCCAAGAATGCAAACCACGAGAACAAAAGTAGATCCTGTTTCCCCATCTTTTGCACTCCCATGTTTCCGGTGCATGCGGACCAGCCAGAGTCAAAAGTACTCGCGCACTTGCCTGCCACAGTGCACACAGACTAGCGGGTGGTGTTGCACTCGAGGGGGAAACCCCCAGCCCCCTTGGCAGTGGTGGTGTGGGTGTAGTTGTGTGATGCTGGGAAGACCGTAGGGTGTTGCCATCTGCTGTTGTGTGTTTTTTTTTGTGTGAAGGTGACAGCGTACAGACACATGCCATGATGAAGAAACGTTAATAAATGTGGAATTCTATCTATGGAGTGGACGTTGTTGCTCTTTTTCTGCTGTCTCTCGGTCTTTTTCTGAAGGTCAGCCCCCCCCCCGCCCCCTGCCCCTCCCCCCGCCCCCTCTCTTTCTCTCTCTCTCTATGATGTCTGTCTGTCTGTTTATCTCACTTATGCTCTCATTCTTTCTCTCTCTTTCTGTCTGTACCTCTCTCACTTTCTGCGTGCACTTATTATAAACTCGCCTTTTGAAAGTAGTTACTATTAAATTATAGGTAACTGAAGCCTAGTACGGGTCTAAGTGGCAGGTTTGAAAAAGAAAGTACACACTCTGCCATGCATCCTGTTGCGTTAGACCTTTTTACTGTTTATCTTTTCATGGCTGCTTTTTGGAAATGTATTTATTGAGCTCAGGTTTTTAGTATAAGGGAGAGAGGGTTAGTGTGGAGCTAGTGGGAGTGTTATAATAATGTGTTGGTAATGTACCTTTAGCACGCACACACACACACACACACACACACACACACACACACACACAAATGGCACCTCACACAAAATTTGGAGGGAAGGGGTGTTAATTCGGATGAGACGATAAACCCAGGTCCCGTGTGCAGCACGCACTTAGCGCACGTAAAAGAACCCACGGCAACAAAAGGGTTGTTCCTGGCAAAATTCTGTAGAAAAATCCACGTCAATAGGAAAAACAAATAAAACTGCATGCAGAAAAAATGCCAAAAAATGGGTGGCGCTGTAGTATAGCGACGTGCTCTCCCTGGGGAGAGCAGCCCTAATTTCACACAGATAAATCTGTTGTGATAAAAAGAAAGAATACAAAAAAAAAAAAATTTCACTCTGTGGTGGACACACACACACACACACGTATATGTGCGCTTTTATGTGCACATGCACGCACGCACGTATCTTTGTATGAACACAGTAATGGGATACACGTGCTCTTAACAAGGGAGACAATCTGGACGGACTAGCAGCAAACGAAACCACTGAGTTGTCTCACCT
>NC_134905.1:1664682-1674682 GCF_041734735.1 Babylonia areolata | reverse complement strand
AGTATCGTGTTATAAAAGGCTGTGAAGGGGAATACCAGATCCAGACAATGATCACGTTGTTGTTTCTCTCTCCATGCTTATCCACTCTCCTCCTCACCACCACCACCCTTCCCCCTCTCTTGTTCTTTACCCCCCACCCCCCTCCTCCTCCAACTCCTCCTCACCCCCAAAACTAAGGCTTCATTTTTACCCCGGGGTCCGTGTGTGTGTGTGTGTGTGTGTGTGTGTGTGTACAAAATTGGTACACATTGTTTACAGCTATGGCTTCCTTAACGACTTGGGGAAACGCCGACAAACGTTGCATTGTTAACTCTCTCCATACGAACGGCGAAAGAGACGACGTTAACAGCCGGCGTTTCACCCCAATTAGCACCATCAAAATATTACAAGCGGAAGGCTCTTACACTGAAGAGGTGAATGTTGACAAAGAATACCTCAATTCTGACGACGGAAGCTAAAGGTTGGGTCATTCAGACACCCACTGGACATCCGAGGGGGTCTGTGTAGAGTTGAAGAGAGGACTGGCCGTACTGAGTGAGTCAACACGTCATGAGACAAACAACTTTCTTGCAACATCTCTTTGCCTTTGTCAATGCATGTCTCTGTTTCTCTGTCTGTCTGTTTGTCTGACTGTCTGTCTGACTGTCTGTCTGTCTGCCTCTCTCTTTCTCTCCCCCTCCCTCCCCCCCCCTCTCTCTCTCTCTGTGTATTAATTCACAAAGGGTTCTGCGTTCCACCATAGAGTTCTCTCCCTCTTTTCGCTCTCCCCCCCCTCTCTCTCCCCCTCTCCCTCTCCCCTAATTCTCTCCCTCTCTCTCCTTCCCCTCCCTCCCCCCTCTCTCTCCCTCCCTCTCTCTCTCTCTCTCTGTATTAATTCACACAGGGTTCTCCGTTCCACCACAGAGTTCTCTCCCTCTATTCGCTCCCCCCCCCCCCCCCCCTCTCTTTCAGTAATCTATAAGTGAAGATGACAGGAAATTCAAATATGTTATGACAACGTTTACATTTGTGAATTCTCGTCATCGCAGTGAATTTTAATGATCACAGGTCCTATATATTTGTCCCTTTGTCCAGATGTGCTGAAGAAAACGAACTCCATTAATATTGGCGTTGGGTTACGCTGCTGGTCAGGCATCTGCTTGGCAGATGTGGTGTAGCGTATATGGTTTGTCCGAGCGCAGTGACGCCTCCTTGAGCAACTGAAACTGAAACTGAAACATTAATATCATGAACATCGTACCTACATCTGTTTTCACTCATCCAAGGAAACCACTCGCTATCTACCCGTATGAAGCATTGAAAATCCGCAGTTTAACATGTCGTTAACTCTCTCCATACGAACGGCGAAAGAGACGACGTTAACAGCGTTTCACCCCAGTTACCATCATCAAAATATTGCAAGCGGAACGCTCTTATACTGAAGAGGTGAATGTTGACAAAGAACACCACAGTTCTGACGACTGAAGCTAAAGGTTGGGTCATTCAGACACCCACTGGACATCCGAGGGGTCTGTGTAGAGGAGAAGAGAGGACTGGCCGTACTGAGTGAGTTAATTGTACTTTTTTGTGCAGGCATTGCTAAATTTGTAGTTATTATTCTCTGTGGCCAGTTGAATTGAACAGTGTGAAAACCTGTAATGTGAGTACACTGATTCCTTTCATGAAGGGCCAGGGCTTTGTTGAATAAAAAAAACCCAAAAAAAACCTGTTCGTTCGTTCGTTCTCCTTCCAGTTTGACTGTCACGGACAAGGAGGGATGTGTGTGCGTGTGTGTGAACGCTGCCACTTATGGTAGACCCCTCTCCTTGTAGCTCTTCCGCGTGCTCCATGTAGCTAAGGAAGTCTATGGAATGCACGTGTTGCACTGGAAAGCATGACGTTGCAGATTTCTGATTTGTGAGTTATGGAAAGTTTTCTTCGTTTGGAAAACCAGCACCATTAGTCAGTGGAGCAAGACCCTTGGCCAGGTCTACAAGTGTAGGGTCCTGTTGAGAGAGACGCTCAGCCGGTATTTTGGCCGGAGTTCAGAAACCGTTGAGGTTTTTTGTCCAGGGAACTCCATTCTCCCTGTGTGGAGACTCGACTTCATCCCCGCTGTTTGAGTGGGCCGTCTTCCGTCCGCCTGGGGAGCTCGAGCGTCGCTGGTGGACGTGTTTCCCCAAGCGGCAACACCAGAGTCCACCTTCCAGGATAACGAACTACGAACTGTGTGGTGCCAGTTTCTATCCCCCCCCCCCCCCCCCCCCCCCCCCGCTCATAAGTTGAGTATTACTGAAAAAAAAGACAAACTGTCATAGAAGAGGGTGACGAAGGGAAAAGTTTGGGTGTTCCTCATGCTGGAGAGGAAAGCGAACAGACTTCTTCTTTGTGGTGTCTGATCGTTAAGTGTCAGTGTCCTATTGTATCGGGTCTGTGATTGGTGTTAAAAGTATTTGGAGTAAATGTTTTGTATCGGTTTATTCCAGGCTTTTGTTTGGATAAAGGTGAGAGAGCGTGAGAGAGTTGGCCATAACTTTTGTTTGAAAAGTTGCACGCGACACTGACCCTTCTCTCTCTCTCTCCCTCTGTGACTCCTCCTCTCTCTGTCTCTCCTTCTCTCTATCCTCCCTTCACACCTCTCTGCCTATGACCTCCCCCCCCCCTCCCTTCTTCTCTGACTCTTCCTCTCTCTGCTCCCCCCATCTCTATCCTCCCTTCACACTTCTCTGCTTATGATCCCTCTCCCTTTTTTTTCTCTCTCTCCATTTCTCTGTCTCTCTCTGTCTCTCTCTGTCTCTCTCTCTCTCTCGTCTTCCTATCTACACACTTTATTCTTTCTTTCTCTTCCCCCCACCATCTCTTTTTCTTCCTCCTCACTACCCCCCCCCCCCCCCGCCCCCCCCCCTCTCTCTCTCTCTTCCCTTCCTTCACCCCCATCTCTCTCTCTCTCTCTCTCCATCTCTATTTCTCCCACTTCCCCCCTCTTTCCCACCTCTCTCCTCCCCTCCCTACCCCCCCCCCCTCTCTCTCTCCATCTCTCATTGTCCTCTCTTTCCCTCTCTTTCCCTCTCCCTCTTCCGCCTCTCTTTCTACCCTCCCCCCCCCCCCCACACACACCCACCCACCCCCACCCACCTTTCTTATTAACACAATGTAATGACTCAACAGCAGTTGATAAAAAAAAGGAAAAAAAAGAAAAAAAGAAGCTTTTCCTGTTCTGTGAGTGACCAAGTTTTGTTCCCCGTGACGAAACAAGTGTGATATCGGTACGGAAACACGTACTTGTAGACATGAAACTGTTAAGTACCTACTTGTCTCTAATCAGTCCTGTGGAAATCCCTGTACACGGCAACAATGCCCCGATGGTACTGGACACGTATCATGTTAAGATGGGATTCTCCGCCTCCTGTTTCTAGTGAAGATGGTGGGGGTGTTGGTGTGCACTTTTAGAGGACGGGGATTTTTTAGGGTGACAGCGATATGGGTGTTGTGGATTGTTTGTTTGGTTAGCTGGTGGTTAATTGTGTGTTTGGATGTTGATATGCTTGGTTGTTGGTTGTTGATTGTATGTTTGGTTGGTTGGTTGTTAATTGTATGTTTGGTTGGTTGGTTGTTAATTGTATGTTTGGTTGGTTGTTAATTGTATGTTTAGTTGGTTGGTTGTTAATTGTATGTTTGGTTGGTTGGTTGTTAATTGTATGTTTGGTTGGCTGGTGTTTGGTAGGTTGGTTGTTAATTGTATGTTTAGTTGGTTGGTTGTTAATTGTATGTTTGGTTGGTTGGTTGTTAATTGTATGTTTGGTTGGTTGGTTGTTAATTGTGTGTTTGGTTGGTTGGTTGTTAATTGTATGTTTGGTTGGTTGTTAATTGTGTGTTTGGTTGGTTGTTAATTGTATGTTTGGTTGGTTGGTTGTTAATTGTGTGGTTGGTTGGTTGGTTGTTAATTGTATGTTTGGTTGGTTGTTAATTGTATGTTTGGTTGGTTGGTTGTTAATTGTGTGGTTGGTTGGTTGGTTGTTAATTGTATGTTTGGTTGGTTGTTAATTGTATGTTTGGTTGGTTGTTAATTGTATGTTTGGTTGGTTGGTTGTTAATTGTATGTTTGGTTGGTTGTTAATTGTGTGGTTGGTTGGTTGTTAATTGTGTGTTTCGTTGGTTGTTAATTGTATGTTTGGTTGGTTGTTAATTGTATGTTTGGTTGGTTGGTTGTTAATTGTATGTTTGGTTGGTTGTTAATTGTATGTTTGGTTGGTTGGTTGTTAATTGTATGTTTGGTTGGTTGGTTGTTAATTGTATGTTTGGTTGGTTGTTAATTGTATGTTTGGTTGGTTGTTAATTGTATGTTTGGTTGGTTGGTTGTTAATTGTATGTTTGGTTGGTTGGTTGTTAATTGTATGTTTGGTTGGTTGGTTGTTAATTGTATGTTTGGTTGGTTGGTTGTTAATTGTGTGTTTGGTTGGTTGGTTGTTAATTGTATGTTTGGTTGGTTGGTTGTTAATTGTATGTTTGGTTGGTTGGTTGTTAATTGTATGTTTGGTTGGTTGGTTGTTAATTGTGTGTTTGGTTGGTAGGTTGGTTGTTGATTGGTTGGTTGGTTGTTAATTGTATGTTTGGTTGGTTGTTAATTGTATGTTTGGTTGGTTAGTTGTTGATTGGTTGGTTGGTTGGTTGGTTGTTAATTGTATGTTTGGTTGGTTGGTTGTTAATTGTATGTTTGGTTGGTTGGTTGTTAATTGTATGTTTGGTTGGTTAGTTGTTGATTGGTTGGTTGGTTGTTAATTGTATGTTTGGTTGGTTGGTTGTTAATTGTATGTTTGGCTGGTTGGTTGTTAATTGTATGTTTGGTTGTTGATTGTTCTTGTGACAGCCCCCACCTCCCCCCCACCTCCCTCCCCTTCACTAAGCGTACGTGTACCGTATAAGAACTTCCATGAACAAATATGGGACAATCCTCTGTCTGTCTGTCTCTCTGTCTTAGCTCTCTCTGCCTTGCTGATTTGTCTGTCTTTCTGTATATCTGTCTCTGTCCATCCATCTATATAACTATGTAAAGTGGCGTTCAGCTGTCCACAAAGGCGCCAAATCCTGTGAGGCCGAAAGAAGCGCTTCAAAGACACTCTGAAAGCTTCTCTGAAGGCCTTCAACATCAGCCACGACACATGGGAGCTGAATGCAATGGACAGTCCAAAGTAGCGTTCAGCTGTCCACAAAGGCGCCAAATCCTGTCAGGCCAACAGAATCGCTGCAGCAGAGCAACGCAGACAGGCCAGGGAAAAGCAGTGCCAGCAAGTCCCCGACAGCCGCCACCATCCCCTGTCCACACTGCGTCAGAACCTTCCGGGCACGGATTGGCCTGACCAGTCATCTGCGCACCCACAGAGCCCAACCCACCCACCCACCCACCCCCAGGATGACTAGATGGTCCTCGTCGATCTCGACGGACGAACCACACACACATCATTGTAACTATCTCCATTTCTTCCTTTTCGTCTTTGATATATGTTTTCCTTGATATTTCTCTCGCTTCTTCACTGTTCTTTCTGTTTTGTGGCTTATCGTCGTGTCATCCTTCTTCATGTTGTCAGTCTGTTTTCCTGGGCTGGATGAAAAAAAAGAACAAAAAAAAGAAAAAAAAGCAGTGTGCTTAATCTACTAACCCTCAGAAAAAAAAAAAATCATTCCCCTCCACTGACACCCCCCCTCCCCCCTTTTCTCCCCCCAGATGTCCACCCGTCCCACCTCCACCCTCCCTCCTTTAGTCCCTCCCTCCCCTCCCCACCACTGACACCCCCCTTCACCCCACCCCCACCCTTCCTCCTTTCCTCCTCCCCCTCCTCCCCACCACTGACACCCCCTCCACCCCACCCCCACCCTTCCTCCTTCCCTCCTCCCCCTCCTCCCCACCACTGACACCCCCTCCACCCCACCCCCACCCTTCCTCCTTCCCTCCTTCCCCCCCCCACATCTCCACCTCCTCCCCTCTCCTCTCTTACCCCACCTACCCCCCTCTCCCCCTCCCCTCCCCCACACCCTGTCAGCCTGGCGGAAGAGGTGGGTGTCGGCGGTAAAAAAGCTAAGTGTGACGGGTGTCTGGCGTTAACTCTCTCCATACGAACGGCGAAAGAGACGACGTTAACAGCGTTTCACGCCAATTACCATCATCAAAATATTGCAAGCGGAACGCTCTTATACCGAAGAGGTGAATGTTGACAAAGAATACCACAATTCTGACGACGGAAGCTAAAGGTTGGGTCATTGAGACACCCACTGGACATCCGAGGGGTCTGTGTAGAGGAGAGGAGAGGACGGGCCGTACTGAGTGGGTTAAACGAAGCCCGTGTGTCCAGTCAGTGATGTGTGTTGATCGTCTGCTGTCCTAATTTCCTCGTGACAGGTAATGCATCACCAACATTAATAGACAAATGTTCTGTAAATTCATCAAGGAATCCCCCCAAAGTCCATTTCCCAATTCCAAGAATTGACTTGTTCAAATCCAGTCTGGTTAACTCAAGCGCCACCCTGTGTGGAACTCACTCCCAGAAAAAATTAAACAACACCATTGCCCAACCACCTTAAAAAAATCAACAACATTGCCTTTCCCACCTTATGCCATAATGTGTAATGTAAATCGTTCATTTTATTGATAGTGTTTGTCAAATGTGTATGGTTGACTGAGAACCTCCCTCACCCTCTATCCCCCATTCTGATGTGTAGTGCGGTGTGTGTTGTGTGTGTTTGTTTCTTTCATTTTGTTCATTTTTTCCCTATGCATTTTACTAATACCATGCTAGTGCCTGTATGCCGTGTGTGTGTGTGGGTGTGTGTGTGTGTGTGTGTGTGTGTGTGTGTGTGTGTGTGTGTGTGTGTGTGTGTGGTGGTGGTTTTGTTTTGATTTATGTATATTTTTTCCTCTGTTATGTATCTCTACTAACACCATGCTTTCATTTTTTTTATTATTAAATATTGTGTAGTGTAGACCCTATTCAGGGCGGGGACTGGATGTAAAAAAAAAGAAAAAAAAAAGCACACCAGTGCTTATCTATTATCCTCGAAATAAAGAATTTGTCTTGTCTTGTCTTGTCTTGCCTTGTCCTCCTACATGATGTAGTTTGGTCCCTTTGGGAACAGAGGAAGACAGAAAGATAGGGAGGAAGAAAGGAAGGAAGGAAGAGAAGGAGGAAGAGCTGACGAATAAAAAAAAAACAAAAAAAAAGAAAAAAAAAGACAGTGTGGTAGCTGCGCTCTCTGCAGTTTTCTAACAATAAACAAGGGGATATTTCTTTGAAATGTTGCAGGGGGGGCAATTTCGCGGGAAATGTACTAACGGGAAACGCACAGTGGCCCATCGGTGATAAAACTGAACCCTTTCTGGGGAAGATTGGTTCCAAAGATAGATCGACGCGCGCGGGCACTGACTTGACAGGTCGCGAGAAGCCCCGCCCCCCACCTCAGTCCTCGTGTGGCCCGACATTCACCGAGTTCCCTGAAAAGCCACAGCGGGCTGAAACAAGTTCCTGGTATCTGGAACCTTTTAAAGCGCCGTCTTCCCCGATTGCGTTGTCACTTGCAACACAACCCTTGGCATGTGCGGGCTGCGTGTGTGCATGCGTGTACTGTGGTTTGGTGACTGCACTCTGTTCAAACCTGCCGCCATGAAGCGCGAACGTTGAGAGTGTAGCACGATTTGAAGTCGGCCTCTTCGTTCAGCGTGTGTACCTACTGGTCTGCCAGTGAGCCGTGGCTGTGAGGTGAAGAGAGAAGACAAAAGTTGTGGACAGGTGTGTGTGTGTGCAGTGTACCCGCTGTGTAGTACCCGGACAACCCAGGCCTGACGGTCACCCAGTAGCAATGTCACAGCCTGGTTTCCCCGAACACGCACCCCGAGACCTCCACCACCCGCGCGGCGGCCGGGAAGATCGGGTCATCGCTGCTCCGCTCCTCAAGTTCGGGGTGCAGATGAAAACCTCCTGTCGCTACGTGCCCCCCCCGGAGAGAGAGGAAGGAGAGGCGTCTGACGGGTTTGACCCGCGGACTGACACTGACCTGGACCAAACTTTGCTCCGCGGCGGGCAAGACCCCAAGTTCAAGGACAAACCTGTACTGTGCTGCGTCACTGCGGACTGTGGTGGAGGTGGTGGAGGTGGTGGTGGTGGTGGTGGTCAGCGCGGAGGTCAGGGGTGGTGGTGGGGGCGGTGTTGTTCCGGCGCCACGTGCAGTGTGGCGGTGTGTCTGGCGCTGGTGGTCTTCCTCTGTGTTGGGAGCCACCTCCACCTGGACGGCAAGTACTCGGCACAGGTGGCCGCCCTCAGACAGGACCTCCGACAGCTGGCCCTCCTGTGTCAGTCACACCACCCCGGGCCCAGCAATGCCGCCAGTGACGTGGCCCGCCCCACTGGCCACCAGCCGCGCGACAGCGACAGTGCAGGGAGCGTGGGGGTGGTGGAGGGGGGTGGAGGATACAGCCAGGTACCCGTACCCGTACCCGTTCCCGTCTACCCGGCTGGCGCGGCGGCCTTGCCTGGAAGTGATGGTGACGACGGGCAGAGGGGGCTCGGCGACAACAGGGCTCAGGTAAGATGTCTGTCGTCTGGAACTGAGTGTCAAACATGCAACAGCAGCAGCAACAACAGTTGCAACAACAACAGCAAGCACCAACAACAATAGCAAGAGCAGCAACGCACAGCACCTGCAGCAAGCAAGCATCAACAACAATAGCAAGAGCAGCAACCAGCAGCAGTTGCAGCGACAACAACAACAACAACACGTGAACCAACGATTTAAAGAAACAAATACATGAGGTAAACAACCATCCTCACAAAAAACAGGAATAAAAAACTATCATCAATAACAAAGACGAAAATCAGAATAACATCAAAATAATAACAACACCGAAAATAAGATTTCATCAATAACAACAACAACAACAACAAACACGTGAACCAACAATTTAAAAGAAACAAATGACAAGAATAAAGCAACCATCCTCACAAAATACTGAACAATAACAACAACAACAACACGTGAACCAACAATTTAAAGAAACAAATACGTGAATAAACAACCATCCTCACAAAAATACTGAATAAAAATTATCATCAATAACGACAACACGAAAACAAGAATTATCATCAATAATAACAACACGAAAATAAGAATTATCATCAATAACAACAACAACAACAACAACACGTGAACCAACAATTTAAAGAAACAAATACGTGAATAAACAACCATCCTCACAAAAATACTGAATAAAAATTATCATCAATAACAACAACACGAAAATAAGAATTATCATCAATAACAACAACAATAACAACAACAACACGAAAAATAAGAATTATCACCTCCACCATCACCACCACCACCACCACCAACAACAACACGTACCAACAGCACTATATAAATACCATTATTATTATTATAATTTAAAGAAACGAATGAAGCAACAATCAAACTGCCCACAAAATACTGAATGTAAACATCAACAACAAACGAACCAACAAATTAGCAACAAAGAAATGAACAAACGACCCAGTTTCCAACAACACGCTGGATACAAGATAAGATAAGATAAGATTAGAATAACTTTATTATCTCCAACTGGAGAAATTTGGTCAGGTGCATTATCACAACATAGACAAGTAAACAACATGGGGACCATAACTGTAAAAGTCAACAACAGCTTTTACGAATATTACGAAGATACAAATGTAAAAAAAATATCACATACACCGTTTCATACATACATCCACACACTGCAGGTAATAACTAGTATTCTTAATGTAAAAACAGAAAGAATTAAGAAACATTATTTGAATATAATTATAAACATAGCCTACTATACTGCACATTGATTATAATAGACAGATAAGATAAGAATAAAGATAAATTGCGGAAAACCGCAACCAGATAATCAGCACACACTCGCACCCCCCCCCCCCCCCCACCCCATCCCCACCCCCACCCACCCCACACACGCGGATTACTTGATTAAACAAGAGTAATAAACGTATGTTCT
>NC_134905.1:1649682-1652182 GCF_041734735.1 Babylonia areolata | reverse complement strand
GTGTATACATGATGCATATGACAGTTCATTACGACACAATACTGATAACACAGTGTGTATACATGATGCATATGACAGTTCATTACGACACAATACTGATAACACAGTGTGTACATGATGCATATGACAGTTCATTACGATACAACACAACACTGACATGATAAGTGTGACAGTTCCTGACAATACATCACAAGACTGACAACACAGTGTGTACATGATAAGTGTGACAGTTCCTGACAATACATCACAACACTGACAACACAGTGTGTACATGATAAGTGTGACAGTTCCTGACAATACATCACAAGACTGACAACACAGTGTGTACATGATAAGTGTGACAGTTCCTGACAATACATCACAACACAGTGTGTACATGATAAGTGTGACAGTTCCTGACAATACATCACAACACAGTGTGTACATGATAAGTGTGACAGTTCCTGACAATACATCACAACACAGTGTGTACATGATAAGTGTGACAGTTCCTGACAATACATCACAACACAGTGTGTACATGATAAGTGTGACAGTTCCTGACAATACATCACAACACAGTGTGTACATGATAAGTGTAACAGTTCCTGACAATACATCACAACACAGTGTGTACATGATAAGTGTGACAGTTCCTGACAATACATCACAACACTGACAACACAGCGTGTACATGATAAGTGTGACAGTTCCTGACAATACATCACAACACAGTGTGTACATGATAAGTGTGACAGTTCCTGACAATACATCACAACACAGTGTGTACATGATAAATGTGACAGTTCCTGACAATACATCACAACACAGTGTGTACATGATAAGTGTGACAGTTCCTGACAATACATCACAACACTGACAACACAGCGTGTACACGATAAGTGTGACAGTTCCTGACAATACATCACAACACTGACAACACAGCGTGTACATGATAAGTGTGACAGTTCCTGACAATACATCACAACACTGACAACACAGCGTGTACATGATAAGTGTGACAGTTCCTGACAATACATCACAACACTGACAACACAGCGTGTACATGATAAGTGTGACAGTTCCTGACAATACATCACAACACAGTGTGTACATGATAAGTGTGACAGTTCCTGACAATACATCACAACACAGTGTGTACATGATAAGTGTGACAGTTCCTGACAATACATCACAACACAGTGTGTACATGATAAGTGTGACAGTTCCTGACAATACATCACAACACTGACAACACAGCGTGTACACGATAAGTGTGACAGTTCCTGACAATACATCACAACACAGTGTGTACATGATAAGTGTGACAGTTCCTGACAATACATCACAACACAGTGTGTACATGATAAGTGTGACAGTTCCTGACAATACATCACAACACAGTGTGTACATGATAAGTGTGACAGTTCCTGACAATACATCACAACACTGACAACACGGTGTGTTTCATGACACGTTGCTGTTGACTTCTGATTCCCGCAGCTAAGGAGGAGAAAAATCGGAACGATGAATGCAGGAGAATCCTGGCGTGTGTTCCTCAAGGTAGCGTGAGCTTCTCTGTTCTGTAATTTCCTTCCTTCATCATTAGAACGATAATGAAACTGATATACTGATAATGATGAGCTTGTGTTGTGTGTGTGTGTGTGTGTGTGTGTGTGTGTGTGTGATCTTTTGCTCCTGACACGCACATAGGTTTTTAAACTACGTATTACAATCTTAACACACACACACACACACACGTGCACACACACACATACACACACACACACAGACGTGCACACACACACACACACATGCATACACTAGCGTGCACGCACACTCACGCAGACGGACGCACGCTGGCACGCACTGTGACGCACGCGTTCACTCAAAGCTTAAAATAATAGAGAGAAGGTGACTTGTTTATTGAACATTGCATAAAATGATTGTAAAACGATATTGCTGAGAGAGAGAGAGAGAGAGAGAGAGAGAGAGAGAGAGAGAGAGAGAGAGAATTACAGTGCCCCCCCCCCCCACCCCTCCCCGCCCCCCCTTCATCCTTCAACCTTCCCTCCCTCCCTCCCTTCTCAGTAATATCCTTCATTATTGCTTTTTGTTGTGTCTTTCCAGAAAAGCCACCTGTGAAACCACTAGTGAGTGTAAGTATTGTGACAGACAGACAGACAGACAGAGAGAGAGAGAGAGAGAGACAGAGAGAGAGAGAGAGACAGACAGAGAGAGAGAGAGAGAGAGAGCTAAGTTGTGCACACACACAAAACGATGCATGCACACGCACGGACACACACGCAACACACAAACGCAACACACACACACACACACAGAGTTGTTACACTCTGAATCATAATGTAATAGTATCTTTACCCACATATTTTTCTTTTTACATAATAATTGATGTGTGCATGGCGATAAGTGAAGGGTGTGTCAGTTGCTGACGGGCATTTTATTTTAAGTGAGCCTAAAGAAAATGTTCTGTTTTTTGGTTGAAGCAGATAATAAAGTA
>NC_134905.1:1634682-1644682 GCF_041734735.1 Babylonia areolata | reverse complement strand
CGTGGAGACAGTCACTGCCATTAACAGTGCCCCCTTCATACTGTGTGTGGTTTGACATATCACTGATAGAGACGTGGAGACAGTCACTGCCATTAACGGTGCCCCCCTTCACACTGTTTGTGGTTTGACATATCACTGATAGAGAGAGACAGTCACTGCCATTAATGGTGCCCTTCATACTGTGTGTGGTTTGACATATCACTGATAGAGAGAGACAGTCACTGTCATTAACGGTGCCCTTCATACTGTGTGTGGTTTGACATATCACTGATAGAGAGAGACAGTCACTGCCATTAACGGTGCCCCCCTTCATACTGTGTGTGGTTTGACATATCACTGATAGAGAGAGACAGTCACTGCCATTAATGGTGTACCTCATACTGTGTGTGGTTTGACATATCACTGATAGAGAGAGACAGTCACTGCCATTAACGGTGCCCTTCATACTGTGTGTGGTTTGACATATCACTGACAGAGACGTGGAGACAGTCACTGCCATTAACTGTGCCCCTTCATATTGTGTGTGGTTTGACATATCACTGATAGAGACGTGGAGACAGTCACTGCCATTAACGGTGCCCCCCTTCACACTGTTTGTGGTTTGACATATCACTGATAGAGACGTGGAGACAGTCACTGCCATTAACGGTGCCCTTCATACTGTGTGTGGTTTGACATATCACTGATAGAGACGTGGAGACAGTCACTGCCATTAATGGCGCCCTTCATACTGTGTGTGGTTTGACATATCACTGATAGAGACGTGGAGACAGTCACTGCCATTAATGGTGCCCCTTCATACTGTGTGTGGTTTGACATATCACTGATAGAGAGAGACAGTCACTGCCATTAATGGTGTACCTCATACTGTGTGTGGTTTGACATATCACTGATAGAGACGTGGAGACAGTCACTGTCATTAACGGTGCCCTTCATACTGTGTGTGGTTTGACATATCACTGATAGAGAGAGACAGTCACTGCCATTAACGGTGCCCCCCTTCACACTGTTTGTGGTTTGACATATCACTGATAGAGACGTGGAGACAGTCACTGCCATTAACGGTGCCCCCCTTCACACTGTTTGTGGTTTGACATATCACTGATAGAGAGAGACAGTCACTGCCATTAATGGTGCCCTTCATACTGTGTGTGGTTTGACATATCACTGATAGAGACGTGGAGACAGTCACTGCCATTAACAGTGCCCCTTCATACTGTGTGTGGTTTGACATATCACTGATAGAGAGAGACAGTCACTGCCATTAACAGTGCCCTTCATACTGTGTGTGGTTTGACATATCACTGATAGAGACGTGGAGACAGTCACTGCCATTAACGGTGCCCTTCATACTGTGTGTGGTTTGACATATCACTGATAGAGACGTGGAGACAGTCACTGCCATTAACAGTGCACCTCATACTGTGTGTGGTTTGACATATCACTGATAGAGAGAGACAGTCACTGCCATTAATGGTGCCCTTCATACTGTGTGTGGTTTGACATATCACTGATAGAGACGTGGAGACAGTCACTGCCATTAATGGTGCCCTTCATACTGTGTGTGGTTTGACATATCACTGATAGAGACGTGGAGACAGTCACTGCCATTAACGGTGCCCCCCTTCACACTGTTTGTGGTTTGACATATCACTGATAGAGACGTGGAGACAGTCACTGCCATTAACGGTGCCCTTCATACTGTGTGTGGTTTGACATATCACTGATAGAGACGTGGAGACAGTCACTGCCATTAATGGCGCCCTTCATACTGTGTGTGGTTTGACATATCACTGATAGAGACGTGGAGACAGTCACTGCCATTAATGGTGCCCCTTCATACTGTGTGTGGTTTGACATATCACTGATAGAGAGAGACAGTCACTGCCATTAATGGTGTACCTCATACTGTGTGTGGTTTGACATATCACTGATAGAGACGTGGAGACAGTCACTGTCATTAACGGTGCCCTTCATACTGTGTGTGGTTTGACATATCACTGATAGAGAGAGACAGTCACTGCCATTAACGGTGCCCCCCTTCACACTGTTTGTGGTTTGACATATCACTGATAGAGACGTGGAGACAGTCACTGCCATTAACGGTGCCCCCCTTCACACTGTTTGTGGTTTGACATATCACTGATAGAGAGAGACAGTCACTGCCATTAATGGTGCCCTTCATACTGTGTGTGGTTTGACATATCACTGATAGAGACGTGGAGACAGTCACTGCCATTAACAGTGCCCCTTCATACTGTGTGTGGTTTGACATATCACTGATAGAGAGAGACAGTCACTGCCATTAACAGTGCCCTTCATACTGTGTGTGGTTTGACATATCACTGATAGAGACGTGGAGACAGTCACTGCCATTAACGGTGCCCTTCATACTGTGTGTGGTTTGACATATCACTGATAGAGACGTGGAGACAGTCACTGCCATTAACAGTGCACCTCATACTGTGTGTGGTTTGACATATCACTGATAGAGAGAGACAGTCACTGCCATTAATGGTGCCCTTCATACTGTGTGTGGTTTGACATATCACTGATAGAGACGTGGAGACAGTCACTGCCATTAATGGTGCCCTTCATACTGTGTGTGGTTTGACATATCACTGATAGAGAGAGACAGTCACTGCCATTAATGGTGCCCCCCTTCACACTGTTTGTGGTTTGACATATCACTGATAGAGAGAGACAGTCACTGGCATTAACGGTGCCCCCCTTCATACTGTGTGTGGTTTGACATATCACTGATAGAGAGAGACAGTCACTGGCATTAACGGTGCCCCCCTTCATACTGTGTGTGGTTTGACATATCACTGATAGAGACGTGGAGACAGTCACTGCCATTAATGGTGTACCTCATACTGTGTGTGGTTTGACATATCACTGATAGAGAGAGACAGTCACTGCCATTAACAGTGCCCCCTTCATACTGTGTGTGGTTTGACATATCACTGATAGAGACGTGGAGACAGTCACTGGCATTAATGGTGTACCTCATACTGTGTGGTTTGACATATCACTGATAGAGAGAGACAGTCACTGCCATTAATGGTGCCCTTCATACTGTGTGTGGTTTGACATATCACTGATAGAGAGAGACAGTCACTGCCATTAATGGTGCCCCTTCATACTGTGTGTGGTTTGACATATCACTGATAGAGAGAGACAGTCACTGCCATTAATGGTGTACCTCATACTGTGTGTGGTTTGACATATCACTGATAGAGAGAGACAGTCACTGCCATTAATGGTGCCCTTCATACTGTGTGTGGTTTGACATATCACTGATAGAGACGTGGAGACAGTCACTGCCATTAACAGTGCCCCTTCATACTGTGTGTGGTTTGACATATCACTGATAGAGACGTGGAGACAGTCACTGCCATTAATGGTGCCCTTCATACTGTGTGTGGTTTGACATATCACTGATAGAGAGAGACAGTCACTGCCATTAACGGTGCCCCCCTTCACACTGTTTGTGGTTTGACATATCACTGATAGAGACGTGGAGACAGTCACTGCCATTAATGGTGCACCTCATACTGTGTGCGGTTTGACATATCACTGATAGAGACGTGGAGACAGTCACTGCCATTAACAGTGCCCCTTCATACTGTGTGTGGTTTGACATATCACTGATAGAGACGTGGAGACAGTCACTGTCATTAACAGTGCCCCTTCATACTGTGTGTGGTTTGACATATCACTGATAGAAACGTGGAGACAGTCACTGTCATTAACGGTGCCCTTCATACTGTGTGTGGTTTGACATATCGCTGATAGAGACGTGGAGACAGTCACTGCCATTAACGGTGCCCCCCTTCATACTGTGTGTGGTTTGACATATCACTGATAGAGACGTGGAGACAGTCACTGCCATTAACGGTGCCCCCCTTCACACTGTTTGTGGTTTGACATATCACTGATAGAGACGTGGAGACAGTCACTGCCATTAACAGTGCCCTTCATACTGTGTGTGGTTTGACATATCACTGATAGAGACGTGGAGACAGTCACTGTCATTAACGGTGCCCTTCATACTGTGTGTGGTTTGACATATCACTGATAGAGACGTGGAGACAGTCACTGCCATTAACGGTGCCCTTCATACTGTGTGTGGTTTGACATATCACTGATAGAGACGTGGAGACAGTCACTGCCATTAACAGTGCCCTTCATACTGTGTGTGGTTTGACATATCACTGATAGAGACGTGGAGACAGTCACTGTCATTAACAGTGCCCCCTTCATACTGTGTGTGGTTTGACATATCACTGATAGAGACGTGGAGACAGTCACTGCCATTAACGGTGCCCCCCTTCATACTGTGTGTGGTTTGACATATCACTGATAGAGACGTGGAGACAGTCACTGCCATTAACGGTGCCCCCCTTCACACTGTTTGTGGTTTGACATATCACTGATAGAGACGTGGAGACAGTCACTGTCATTAACGGTGCCCCCCTTCATACTGTGTGTGGTTTGACATATCACTGATAGAGACGTGGAGACAGTCACTGCCATTAACGGTGCCCCCCTTCATACTGTGTGTGGTTTGACATATCACTGATAGAGACGTGGAGACAGTCACTGCCATTAACGGTGCCCCCCTTCACACTGTTTGTGGTTTGACATATCACTGATAGAGACGTGGAGACAGTCACTGTCATTAACGGTGCCCCCCTTCATACTGTGTGTGGTTTGACATATCACTGATAGAGACGTGGAGACAGTCACTGCCATTAACGGTGCCCCCCTTCATACTGTGTGTGGTTTGACATATCACTGATAGAGACGTGGAGACAGTCACTGCCATTAACGGTGCCCCCCTTCACACTGTTTGTGGTTTGACATATCGCTGATAGAGACGTGGAGACAGTCACTGTCATTAACAGTGCCCCTTCATACTGTGTGTGGTTTGACATATCACTGATAGAGACGTGGAGACAGTCACTGTCATTAACGGTGCCCTTCATACTGTGTGTGGTTTGACATATCACTGATAGAGAGAGACAGTCACTGCCATTAACAGTGCCCCCTTCATACTGTGTGTGGTTTGACATATCACTGATAGAGACGTGGAGACAGTCACTGCCATTAACGGTGCCCCCCTTCACACTGTTTGTGGTTTGACATATCACTGATAGAGACGTGGAGACAGTCACTGCCATTAACAGTGCCCTTCATACTGTGTGTGGTTTGACATATCACTGATAGAGACGTGGAGACAGTCACTGCCATTAACAGTGCCCCCTTCATACTGTGTGTGGTTTGACATATCACTGATAGAGACGTGGAGACAGTCACTGCCATTAACGGTGCCCCCTTCATACTGTGTGTGGTTTGACATATCACTGATAGAGACGTGGAGACAGTCACTGCCATTAACAGTGCCCCCTTCATACTGTGTGTGGTTTGACATATCACTGATAGAGACGTGGAGACAGTCACTGCCATTAATGGTGCCCTTCATACTGTGTGTGGTTTGACATATCACTGATAGAGACGTGGAGACAGTCACTGCCATTAACGGTGCCCCCTTCATACTGTGTGTGGTTTGACATATCACTGATAGAGAGAGACAGTCACTGCCATTAATGGTGTACCTCATACTGTGTGTGGTTTGAC
The DNA here is from genome assembly GCF_041734735.1 of Babylonia areolata. Taxonomy (NCBI): domain Eukaryota; kingdom Metazoa; phylum Mollusca; class Gastropoda; order Neogastropoda; family Buccinidae; genus Babylonia; species Babylonia areolata. The sequence continues at coordinate 1,639,039 of NC_134905.1, read as the reverse complement.
ATATCACTGATAGAGAGAGACAGTCACTGCCATTAATGGTGTACCTCATACTGTGTGTGGTTTGACATATCACTGATAGAGAGAGACAGTCACTGCCATTAATGGTGTACCTCATACTGTGTGTGGTTTGACATATCACTGATAGAGACGTGGAGACAGTCACTGCCATTAATGGTGCCCCCCTTCACACTGTTTGTGGTTTGACATATCACTGATAGAGAGAGACAGTCACTGCCATTAATGGTGTACCTCATACTGTGTGTGGTTTGACATATCACTGATAGAGACGTGGAGACAGTCACTGCCATTAACAGTGCCCCCTTCATACTGTGTGTGGTTTGACATATCACTGATAGAGAGAGACAGTCACTGCCATTAATGGTGCCCTTCATACTGTGTGTGGTTTGACATATCACTGATAGAGAGAGACAGTCACTGCCATTAATGGTGTACCTCATACTGTGTGTGGTTTGACATATCACTGATAGAGAGAGACAGTCACTGCCATTAATGGTGTACCTCATACTGTGTGTGGTTTGACATATCACTGATAGAGAGAGACAGTCACTGCCATTAATGGTGTACCTTCATACTGTGTGTGGTTTGACATATCACTGATAGAGAGAGACAGTCACTGCCATTAATGGTGTACCTCATACTGTGTGTGGTTTGACATATCACTGATAGAGAGAGACAGTCACTGCCATTAATGGTGTACCTCATACTGTGTGTGGTTTGACATATCACTGATAGAGAGAGACAGTCACTGCCATTAATGGTGCCCCTTCATACTGTGTGTGGTTTGACATATCACTGATAGAGAGAGACAGTCACTGCCATTAATGGTGCCCTTCATACTGTGTGTGGTTTGACATATCACTGATAGAGAGAGACAGTCACTGGCATTAATGGTGTACCTCATACTGTGTGTGGTTTGACATATCACTGATAGAGAGAGACAGTCACTGCCATTAACGGTGCCCCCTTCATACTGTGTGTGGTTTGACATATCACTGATAGAGAGAGACAGTCACTGCCATTAATGGTGTACCTCATACTGTGTGTGGTTTGACATATCACTGATAGAGAGAGACAGTCACTGCCATTAATGGTGTACCTCATACTGTGTGTGGTTTGACATATCACTGATAGAGACGTGGAGACAGTCACTGCCATTAATGGTGCCCTTCATACTGTGTGTGGTTTGACATATCACTGATAGAGACGTGGAGACAGTCACTGCCATTAATGGTGTACCTCATACTGTGTGTGGTTTGACATATCACTGATAGAGACGTGGAGACAGTCACTGCCATTAATGGTGTACCTCATACTGTGTGTGGTTTGACATATCACTGATAGAGAGAGACAGTCACTGCCATTAATGGTGTACCTCATACTGTGTGTGGTTTGACATATCACTGATAGAGAGAGACAGTCACTGCCATTAATGGTGTACCTCATACTGTGTGTGGTTTGACATATCACTGATAGAGAGAGACAGTCACTGCCATTAATGATGTACCTCATACTGTGTGTGGTTTGACATATCACTGATAGAGAGAGACAGTCACTGCCATTAATGGTGTACCTCATACTGTGTGCGGTTTGACATATCACTGATAGAGACGTGGAGACAGTCACTGCCATTAATGGTGCACCTCATACTGTGTGTGGTTTGACATATCGCTGATAGAGACGTGGAGACAGTCACTGCCATTAATGGTGCACCTCATACTGTGTGTGGTTTGACATATCGCTGATAGAGACGTGGAGACAGTCACTGCCATTAATGGTGCACCTCATACTGTGTGTGGTTTGACATATCACTGATAGAGACGTGGAGACAGTCACTGCCATTAATGGTGCCCTTCATACTGTGTGTGGTTTGACATATCACTGATAGAGACGTGGAGACAGTCACTGCCATTAATGGTGCCCTTCATACTGTGTGTGGTTTGACATATCACTGATAGAGACGTGGAGACAGTCACTGCCATTAATGGTGTACCTCATACTGTGTGTGGTTTGACATATCACTGATAGAGAGAGACAGTCACTGCCATTAATGGTGTACCTCATACTGTGTGTGGTTTGACATATCACTGATAGAGACGTGGAGACAGTCACTGGCATTAATGGTGCACCTCATACTGTGTGTGGTTTGACATATCACTGATAGAGACGTGGAGACAGTCACTGGCATTAATGGTGCCCTTCATACTGTGTGTGGTTTGACATATCACTGATAGAGACGTGGAGACAGTCACTGGCATTAATGGTGCCCTTCATACTGTGTGTGGTTTGACATATCACTGATAGAGACGTGGAGACAGTCACTGCCATTAATGGTGTACCTCATACTGTGTGTGGTTTGACATATCACTGATAGAGAGAGACAGTCACTGCCATTAATGGTGTACCTCATACTGTGTGTGGTTTGACATATCACTGATAGAGACGTGGAGACAGTCACTGCCATTAATGGTGCATCTCATACTGTGTGTGGTTTGACATATCACTGATAGAGACGTGGAGACAGTCACTGCCATTAATGGTGTACCTCATACTGTGTGTGGTTTGACATATCACTGATAGAGACGTGGAGACAGTCACTGCCATTAATGGTGTACCTCATACTGTGTGTGGTTTGACATATCACTGATAGAGACGTGGAGACAGTCACTGCCATTAATGGTGTACCTCATACTGTGTGTGGTTTGACATATCACTGATAGAGAGAGACAGTCACTGCCATTAATGGTGTACCTCATACTGCGGTTGCTTCTACATGTCAGAGGTTGTTGTACCCCATCAAAAACACTCTGAATTTAACGGTGGTAAATATTCATATATCATGTCAAAATCTACTGAATAAAATTCTGCCCATTTGTGTAGATCTTTGTGACTTTAATTTGTTTTCAGTTCATCTACCAGAAGAGCTTGTTTGACCAAAGATAGGAAACGTGGGTGGAAAAAAAAAGAAGAAGAAAATATGTCAGTCAATCATTTGTGAAGATCTTTGTAAAAATCATGGCAGTTTTGTTTTGTTTTGATTTATTTTACATTTGTCTTCAGTACTGGAGAATTCTTCCTTATTTCATTTGGTAATTTTTTTTTCAAGAAATCAGATCTTAGTTTTCAGAATTCTTATTGTTTCATCATATCTAATTGTGTCAGTTCATGTTGACATGAAAAACAAATTCATACTGGTACTTTATGACATGAAAACCAGAACAATGGTTTGTTTAAGTTCCAGAAAATCGCGTGACCAATTTCAGTTCATACGAGTCAAAAGTTGGAATTAAGAGCAAAGCATAAGTTTTACGAATGAAAACTAGCAATCTTCAAGTTGCATAGTATCAAATACACGAGGCTTATGATGATTGGGTTACTTTGCATTGGTATATTAAGTATCATCTGACATACATTATTTGCTTTATTTATTTATTCATTCATTTATTTAACTATTTATTTATGATGAATATTAAAAAAATACAAAAACAATCGCAGCTACTTCCCTTATAATGAAGCAGAAATCAACGCACAACATTTGCATGTAGAAATTCACCTCATCAACTGCCAATCCTTTCCCTGAACATGGCTGACTTCGTTTTCTTCCAGATGATGAGTCAAACTCTGAGGGCTTGTTAAAAGTGGCTGAGGGCAAGTTACACTTTCGTTTCTATGACAACCTCTGATTAACCAATCCTGACTTCCTTTGCTTCTGTGTCTCCTGACCCTCGCCAATCACAACACAGTCGTTACCACAGCACCCTGGAATTAACCAATCACAGCTTGCTTATTTCTGCTTTTCGTGTATGGTTCTCAAGGCAGCTAACTATTAACCAATGAAGATTCACTTACTGATGGACCCAATTCTTTACGGCACTGATCCAAAATCCGCTCCATCCATGACAAGGTTTGAGGAACAGGACTCAAATCTGACCACAAACAAATCATGTCCCTTCTTCTTCTATTTCCTTTATACAACCAACATCATTATATTGATGATTCTCTTGTGGTTTGGGGATGGTTGCTGAGGATTGCGCTGTTGTGAGGATTGGAGAAAAAAAAATTTTGGGCGACCTGGCCAGCCAGTGCACTGACATGATGCCAAGCCTCTGCATCAGCTGTTGAGGGAGGGGGGGGGGGGGGGAGATGGTGATTTTGGGGTGTGTGGGTGGTTTTGGAGGAGGGTGAGGGGGGCAGTGCTGGGCGAGAGAAGTGGGGGGGGGGGGGGGGGGGGAATGGGGGGGGGCGGAGGGGGGCGGATTCACTTTTTAGAGATGAGAGGCCAGTCTGCACTTGAAGCAGTCCAGTGACTCGGCCGTCACAACTTCTTGAGGCAGCTTGT
>NC_134905.1:1624682-1629682 GCF_041734735.1 Babylonia areolata | reverse complement strand
TGTCCCTCTCTTTGTCTCTCCCTCATTCTTTTTTCCTTGATGCTCACAGTGTCGTGATGTATTGTTTGTAAAATAATGTTCACATTCCCCCTTCATAAGGGGCCGATGCCTATACATGAATAAATCATCTTGAATCTTGAATCCCTCATTCTTTTTCTCTTTCACTCTATCTTTTTCTTCTCCCGCTTCAGTGTTTAGTGTTCTCTCTCTCTCTCTCTCTCTTCCCCTCCCCCCCCCCCCCCCTCTCTCTCTCCCCCTCCCCCCCCTCTCTCTCTCCCCATCCCCCCCCCTCTCTCTCTCTCTCCCCCCCCCCTCTCTCTCCCCCCTCCCTCCTCTCTATCTCTCCCCTCCCCCCCTCTCTCTCTCCCCCTACCCCCCTCTCTCTCTTTTCTCCCCCCCTTTCTCTTCTTTCATTTAATGACGTAGGTCTTGGCGTGTATGTGTATGTGTACATTATGTGTGTATGTACATTATGTGTGTATGTGTGCATTATATGTGTATGTGTACATTATGTGTGTATGTACATTATGTGTATGTGTGCATTATATGTGTATGTACATTATATGTGTATGTGTACATTATGTGTGTATGTACATTATATGTGTATGTGTACATTATGTGTGTATGTACATTATGTGTATGTGTACATTATGTGTGTATGTACATTATGTGTGTGTGTGTACATTAGTCACTCCCCCTCTCACACGACTGAACAGAATCAGATTTTGTGGTACAGCCTTTCAGAATAACAATGACACCGAAACAAATATGTTGAAAGCAAAGAAATAAAAGTTGTCTGCTGGTAAAAGAAACCCCTTGAAGAGTATGTTTAGCTGGTGGACAAAAAAATACGAAGTTCGATGTGCTGATGTAAACAAATTTTGAAGTGAAAACTGATGCATCAGAGTGTAGAGAGGGCATTTGTAAGGGGAAAAAAACGAAAAAGAAAAAAGGACAAACATACAAACTCAGAGCAATAGACGGACATGGACACTATATCATTTTCATTCCTTGAATTCAGCGAACCATATTACTTCATAGACTGAACCCTTTCCTGTATGGGGAAAAAACAAACAAACACAAACAAACAAAAAAAGACCTTTTTCTGGAAAGTCCAATGCAAAACTGAGCACATACCGTTAGAATCGATTCTACCTAATCACTCTCCTTCAAGGATCTGTTCCAAAACTGAAGTCCCATTTCTTCAAGGATCTGTTCCAAAACTGATGAACACTCTCCTTCAAGGATCTGTTCCAAAACTGATGAACACTCTCCTTCAAGGATCTGTTCCAAAACTGATGAACACTCTCCTTCAAGGATCTGTTCCAAAACTGATGAACACTCTCCTTCAAGGATCTGTTCCAAAACTGAAGTCCCATTTCTTCAAGGATCTGTTCCAAAACTGATGAACACTCTCCTTCAAGGATCTGTTCCAAAACTGATGAACACTCTCTCCTTCAAGGATCTGTTCCAAAACTGATGAACACTCTCTCCTTCAAGGATCTGTTCCAAAACTGATGAACACTCTCTCCTTCAAGGATCTGTTCCAAAACTGATGAACACTCTCTCCTTCAAGGATCTGTTCCAAAACTGATGAACACTCTCTCCTTCAAGGATCTGTTCCAAAACTGATGAACACTCTCCTTCAAGGATCTGTTCCAAAACTGATGAACACACTCCTTCAAGGATCTGTTCCAAAACTGAAGTCCCATTTCTTCAAGGATCTGTTCCAAAACTGATGAACACCCTCCTTCAAGGATCTGTTCCAAAACTGATGAACACCCTCCTTCAAGGATCTGTTCCAAAACTGTTGAACACTTTCTCCTTCAGGGATCTGTTCCAAAACTGATGAACACTTTCTCCTTCAAGGATCTGTTCCGAAACTGATGAACACTCTCTCCTTCAAGGATCTGTTCCAAAACTGATGAACACTCTCTCCTTCAAGGATCTGTTCCAAAAACTGGTGAACGCTCTCCTTCAAGGATCTGTTCCAAAACTGATGAACACTCTCCTTCAAGGATCTGTTCCAAAACTGATGAACACTCTCTCCTTCAAGGATCTGTTCCAAAACTGATGAACACTCTCTCCTTCAAGGATCTGTTCCAAAACTGTTGAACACTCTCCTTCAGGGATCTGTTCCAAAACTGTTCCAAAACTGATGAACACTCTCCTTTAAGGATCTGTTCCAAAACTGGTGAACACTCTCTCCTTCAAGGATCTGTTCCAAAACTGTTGAACACTCTCCTTCAATGATCTGTTCCAAAACTGTTGAACACTCTCCTTCAAGGATCTGTTCCAAAACTGTTGAACACTCTCCTTCAATGATCTGTTCCAAAATTGATGAACACTCTCTCCTTCAAGGATCTGTTCCAAAACTGATGAACACTCTCCTTCAAGGATCTGTTCCAAAACTGGTGAACACTCTCTCCTTCAAGGATCTGTTCCAAAACTGGTGAACACTCTCTCCTTCAAGGATCTGTTCCAAAACTGTTCCAAAACTGATGAACACTCTCCTTCAAGGATCTGTTCCAAAACTGTTGAACACTCTCTTTCAAGGATCTGTTCCAAAACTGATGAAAACTTTCCTTCAAGGATCTGTTCCAAAACTGGTGAACACTCTCTCCTTCAAGGATCTGTTCCAAAACTGAAGTCCCTTTTCTTCAAGGATCTGTTCAAAAACTGATGAACACACTCCTTCAAGGATCTGTTCCAAAACTGATGAACACTTTCTTTCAGGGATCTGTTCCAAAACCGAACACTTTCCTTCAGGGATCTGTTCCAAAACCGAACAGTTTTGTTAAGGGAAAACGCTGAATTTTGGTATGTTCCAAAGCTGAACACTTTCCTACACAGATGTGTTCCAAAACTGAACACTGTTGTTCAGGGGAAAGAGCTACTGATTTGGATATGTCCGAAAAGTGAACACTTTTCATGGGGGGACACTAGAATCGATCTCTCCTCTACACAGACCCCTCGGATGTCCAGTGGGTGTCTGAATGACCTATCCGTTAGCTTCCGTCGTCAGAACTGTGGTATTCTTTGTCAACATTCACCTCTTCAGTATAAGAGCGTTCTGCTTGCAATATTTTGATGATGGTAATTGGGATGAAACGCTGTTGACGTCGTCTCTTTCGCCGTTCGTATGGAGAGAGTTAAGGATCTGTCTCAAAGCTGAACATTTTCTTTAAGGATCTGTTCCAAAGCTGAACATTTTCTTTACAGGATCTATCCTAAAATTGAACATTTTCCTTTCAGAACCTTTTTCTAAAACTGAACATTTCTTTTGAGGGGAAAAAAGATCATCTTGATATATCGCATATATTGGCATTTTTCATTTAAAAAAAGAACTTGTTTCAGACAAAAACTAACAAGTACATAGCATACGTGGCATTTTTCATGAAAAAGAACTTGTTTCAGGCAAAAACTGGTAGGTAAGCACAGCAAACATGGCATTTTCTATTAAAAAAACAACAACAAAAAAACCCCAACTTGTTTCAGACAAAAACAGATAAGTACATAGCTTACATGGCATTTTCCATTTAAAAAAAAACTTGTTTGACAAAAACAGACACGTAGCATAGCATACGTGGCATTTTCATTTAAAAAGAACTTGTTTTGGGCAAAAACTTATGTAAGTACATAGCATACACGGCATTTTTCTGTAAAAACAAACAACTAGTTTCAGAACTAATGAGCATAGTGCCTCCAGGAAAGACTTTAACCCTTTCACCGCCAAGCTCGCATTTATGCACAGGCGTGGTAGAGGACATATGTCACTGAAAGTTGACCATTCATTGGTCTGTTATCCATGAACCTACTGCTCTTAATGTTCGGTGGTAGGATAGGCCATATTTTCTATACATGGCAGGGGGAGAATCCCCAGCTATTCTTAGCCACTGTCTTTTCTGTTTTTATAGCATAAGGGAATTTTGTACTCTAGATTGAGTGGCGGTGAAAGGGCTAATGTTGGTGGTTTCCCATCTGTTTCAGACTCGTGTATTTATGTGGAGGAATGGGGAGGCACCGCATGCAGGAACCGAACACTGATCATCCCCAGAGCTAGTACTGGAACCTTTTTTCTGTCTTTTGTTCTGTTCTGTTGTGTTCTGTGTACATCCAAAGCTAGTACTGGAACCTTTTTTTCTCTCTTCTGTTCTGTTTTGTTCTGTGTACATCCAAAGCTAGTACTGGAACCTTTTTTCTGTCTTCTGTTCTGTTGTGTTCTGTGTACATCCAAAGCTAGTACTGGAACCTTTTTTCTGTCTTCTGTTCTGTTGTGTTGTGTTCTGTGTACACCCAAAGCTAGTACTGGAACCTTTTTTCTGTCTTTTGTTCTGTTCTGTTGTGTTCTGTGTACACCCAAAGCTAGTACTGGAACCTTTTTTCTGTTCTGTTGTGTTGTGTGTACATCCAAAGCTAGTACTGGAACCTTTTTTCTGTTCTGTTGTGTTCTGTGTACACCCAAAGCTAGTACTAGAACCTTTTTTCTGTTCTGTTGTGTTCTGTGTACACCCAAAGCTAGTACTGGAACCTTTTTTCTGTTCTGTTGTGTTGTGTGTACATCCAAAGCTAGTACTGGAACCTTTTTTCTGTTCTGTTGTGTTGTGTGTACACCCAAAGCTAGTACTGGAACCTTTTTTTCTGTTGTGTTGTGTTGTGTGTACATCCAAAGCTAGTACTAGAACCTTTTTTCTGTTCTGTTGTGTTCTGTGTACATCCAAAGCTAGTACTGGAACCTTTTTTCTGTTCTGTTGTGTTGTGTGTACACCCAAAGCTAGTACTGGAACCTTTTTTTCTGTTGTGTTGTGTTGTGTGTACATCCAAAGCTAGTACTGGAACCTTTTTTCTGTCTTTTGTTCTGTTCTGTTGTGTTCTGTGTACACCCAAAGCTAGTACTAGAACCTTTTTTCTGTTCTGTTGTGTTGTGTGTACATCCAAAGCTAGTACTGGAACCTTTTTTCTGTTCTGTTGTGTTCTGTGTACACCCAAAGCTAGTACTA